>NC_072373.2:33427500-33497500 GCF_028885625.2 Pongo pygmaeus | reverse complement strand
AAAAGTTATGCTCACAGCAGTAGCTATCACTTTCTAAAGTAAGAATTCATGGATGAAATGACATGAAAAAGATGGTTATAAAATTTTAATGGAATGATAAAAGGCAAAAGTCAGCCTCTCAGCTGAATTCTTAAAATCCCTATATATCACAATCAGCTCCTTAACTGTAAAATCAATGTGGAGTATAACATGTTGTCAATGCAGCTGTCACTGGAGGGGAGACTGGGAGTTTGACAGGCACACAGCTCAGCTGGCCGGTGATGAAAATACAACCTTACAGCGCTCTCCGTGGGTGTAATTGTTTAGAGAACTCCCTCCTGGAGCTGGGAACAGGAGCATCCTTTCTGTCCAGATCACAGATTCATATTTCAAACCATTTCATTACAACATTAATAACGGAAAGTAGTTTCATTTTGGCAAATGAAATTATCTTTCATGGGAAACTATTTTGCTCATCAGCTTCAAAAGTTCAGCCCCAGCCTAAAATAGAGTAATAAAATTGTCAACAGAGGAGTCTGCTTATTTAGTTTTATATTCAGGTGTGTATATTGGAAAGGGGGTGTGCACACACTTGTTTGTATTTGTATACATGTGTATGAATACCCAGTTTGAATGACTCACAACTTGAGTGTGTATATAACTTTCAGTGGTTTTGTGAGTCTTCTTCACTTGTTTGCTATTCGAGTTACCCATGACTGATCAGTCAGTTTTCTTGTTACATTCTCATTGCTGCCCTGAAGCAACATTTTACCATTCTAATTAAAACCTCGCTCAGTTTAAAAACTCTTTTTGGTAATATTAACTCCATAAATAAGTATCCCCTAAATTTACCAGTGAATTAAAAATCAAAGTGGCAAATATATGGATGTATAATTACATAAAGCAATATATTGCATGCTAATTGTTAATGTAGCCTTTTGTTATTCACTACTGATATGTTAACAGAATAATGGATTCTATCTTGTCTTTAATCATGAATTCTTTTATCGATTTATTATTTATACCCAAACTACTTCCCAAAAGAATTTTTGACAGCTCATAATAAAAGACCCAAATGTAAGAGGAGCAATAAAATAAAGAAATATTATTAATCTTGTGATAATAAAGAGGGTACAACAGTTATTTCCCAAAACAAAAATTTAGAATGGGCACTGCAGTTTTGCAGAAAAATGAACTTTCAGCCTGACGCTGATAAAAAAGGAAATGGGCTGTATAACACAGGTAACATTATTTAATGAAAGAAACCTCTGAAGGCTAAAAAACTGTTAGAATTGGAAGGACATTATTTGATAGTTTGCAAATAGGAGAACCAATATTCAGGAACTATTTTTCTCTATTTCTCCTGATATCAGGAGAGTATTGTTTAGAAAGAATGTTTCAACCTCTAGAGCTGGGGCATATTGTGAGGTGAATCATAGTAGATGCATCTGTGATAATTTGGTGCAGAAAATAAAATGCATTGATGTGAGAATTCATGAAGTCAGGAAAACATCCTAAAAAACCTAAAGGTCATCACAGTCACTCCTTATATTTGGGCAAAACTTATCTGAATTTTTCCAAATATAGCAAATCAACTCTGTTTACAGGGACATTATCAAAATGAGGAAGATAACAAGATTAAATGAATATATGGATTGTTTTAGCATTACAGAATGTTCTTTTATAGGCAGGTACTATAGAAAATGCCATAGAAAATGATTATGGTAAACATCCGTCTTTTTGTTAATAACCAGCAGTTTTTAGATACTTGACTCTCTAATAATTTAAGATTTGAGAATTAAAACTAAACTCACGCCATTAAATATCAACCTGTGGCAATTAGCTTTGAATGATCTCACATAGTCCACTGAGAGCTTTCAAATATTGACAATTTAACTTTTTCAAAGCTAAAGAACAATAGTTTTTTAAAATAGGGAAAGGCCAGCAGACAGCATTTCTGGATAATGAGAGGATATACTGTTCCTGCTAAAGTGTCTTGCATATAATAAACACTCAATAAAATTTAAGTAGTGATAAAGTAGCTACGATAAAATTATTTTTATTAATTTCTTAAAGTAAACATAAAAAACTTGATTTTTCATTACTTTCACCTGCAGTCTTCAGCTGTAAGAAACACAGATATTACAAGCACTCTATATTTGGAAGAGGAGTGTGCTTTAAGTGCCCAGGGGAGATTCAAGAGCTTAAGTGGGAAATTGAGGCAAGGTGGATAGAATTTTTGATTAATCAACCCATCCTTTCAAAGGATTCTGTATTGGTCATTTTTGGCTTGAATAAGTTCCTTTTGATCTTACACTATAAAAACTAAATATAAAAATAATTGTAAATATTTGAATTTGTTAATTCTGAAAATTCAGGAATTTGTGGAGAAAATCTATGCGACAGAAAACAAAGTATGTAGTGAAAACATGCAGAACCATTTTGCTCTCAAAATCAGATTATAAATGTTATTTTTGATCATGGGTCTTCTGTTCTATGCAAAATAGATACCTGAATTACTGTTTGAAAGGATAAACATGTCAGCAATCAGAGGTTAGTACTTAAGGCAACTGGAAAAATATATGGAATGGAGAAAGCAAAATAGTTGTGTAGCACTACTGAAACTTGTAGCTCCTCTTTCTTCATTAAATAAAATGTACTCATATAAATATGTTACACTCTCATTTAAAAATATTCCCATTTTCCTTGTGTTGCATAGAACGCTCTTAAGGATGCAAGTGAAACTTTAAATTCTAAAATGCCCTAAGCATAAGATGTTTGTCATGTAATATTAGTTTTAAAATTTCAGTAATCTTAAGGGCATATGTGCACTTAAATGATTCAGAAGTCCTACTCTAGAATTATCTTGATCAATTTATCAAATTTTATACCACATGTTTCCTTCCTCTTCCATTACACGGTCTCAGAGTATTTTACTCTTATTACAGGTCATGAGAATAAAAACAGGAAAAATGGTTTTGTTTTAGAATTATTTCTCCACATCCCTCCCCTTCATTCCGAATACCACATGATTTGGTGCTGGCAGAAGCCTCTCTAACTAGAACACTGGTTAACCTAGCCAAGACAGCAGCCAATATTGAGTCAGAGGGACAGCCAGCAGCCTGCCTCTGACCAAGGTAAAAAAATGAGAATCACTTTTGGGATGTCCCTCTCTTACATTCACCTCTTGTCCCCACCCTCCTCACCTCATACTCAGAGGCTGGAACGACCGACAGGACAACCTGAGAGTCCCTCTCCAGGTCTCATGTGTCAGTGTAGTCTTACAGCAATTGCTTTCCAGCCTTACCCTGAACCAATAGAGATGGTGTAAATTTGAACTTTGATATTAAAGTGTACTCCAAATACAAATCATTTCCAATTCCTCTCCTGGTCTTCTCTAGGTAGGCTTTCCTGGCCCTCATGTTAAGGGGCCATGCCCTTCCTCAGGGCTTGCTCTCATGGACAACTCAGCTCTTTCACTCTAACTATGGTTTTACTGTGTGTGCTCCTTGCCAGACAGTGGAAATCTCAAGGGAAAAACAGTGTCATATCCATCCTTGCAACTTTCGTATCTCTTTTAGTCCCTGGTACACAGTAGGTACCCAGTAAATGTTTGCTCGAGTTTTTGTGGATTTACTTCAGTCAAACTCTGCTTTTAATCAGTACTTTGAGTAACAATTTTGGGGCACCTCCTCTATATCAGACCCTTCACCAGACACCGGTGATAGAAAGATAGTTGAGACAGATCCCTAGGTCTTGAGAAGTTACAATTCAGAAGGGGATATTGATGATTCACTAGTAAACACAAACCAAAATTCTAAGGGAGCAACAAGAAGGGAAAACTTCACAGAGGAAGTGATGCTTGAACTGGGGCTTGATGAATGAGTAGAATCATGTCAGGCAACAAAAGAGGAAGAAGCATGTTCTGTTAGATCTAGATTTCGATTGACCTCACATTGCCTTTCTGTCTTACTCCAGAAGAACCTCTCTTCCTTTGTAAATTACTATGAGTATCTGAAAGATGGAAGAAGGTTGCTGAGGGGAAAAGTAAAGCAGGACCCAGGTAGTAAGATAATTTCCTTCATTGCCCACTCCTTTGTTCACAGTGCAATTATAAATGTGAAAAAATAACAAGATGTAATGCAATGAGCAAATATAGCATGGCAATGGTACAGTCTTGTGTCACCTAATGACAGGAATACGTTCTGAGACATGCACCATTAGGCGATTTCATCATTGTACAAACATCCTAGAATGTTCTTACACAAACCTAGATGGTACAGCCTACTGCACACCTAGTTTGTGTGGTATAGCCTGTTGCTCCTAGGCTACAAACCTGTACAGCATGTTACTGTACTGAATACTGCAGGCAATTGTAACATAATGATAAATGTGTATCTAAACATAGAAAAGGGAGAGTAAAAATACGATATCATAATCTTATGGGTCCACCGTCATATATGTGGTTCATCATCAACTGAAATGTTGTGCAGTGTATAACTGTACTTAAAATATCACTGTGTCATCAAAATAATGAACAAATGAAAAGTTGTCTAAGTAAACCTATAGAATAAACTGTTCGAATTCCATAGGTTTTATGCAGTAGTGCCTCTTAGATTCGTGGTTAAAAATATAAATGTGGAATTTTAAACTACAAATTTGGGAAATGATCAAACATTTTTAAATATATGACAACTAAATAGTTAAAATCTAGAGTGAATTCAACTTTGGGGTTTTTTTTTTGGAGGTAGGGAAATGATTTTTAGAAAATGATATCAATTTCATTAGTTGATCTAATTGCTTGTGTATGCCATATACGTTTGTCATTAAAATGACTGAAATTAGATATTCCATATTTCAATCTTTTTTCCTGGGAAATTTTAAGAGAAACAGATTATCTAACTTTTTTGGGCTGGGGAATCCACATTTTTAAGAAAAAGTAGGTTAATTCATAGTTAACACAACGCAGGATTTTGGTAGGCAAAAGAGTACATCCACATTTAAGCTGAGGTTTGAAAAACTTGCCCTCCCTGCCAACTCTAATTTCTACATGTATATACTATACAGAAAACAATTGCAAACGTACAAGAGAAAGGAACAATCATATAATCAGGAATGATGGTTATCTCTGGTTTCAAGATGTCAACATTTTCAGCTGCTAGGCAAGTGCTTTCATTTTATTAATCACATGCTCCCAAGCCTAACATAATCTTAGGACATTTTTGCAAGCTGTGGACATGCCAGGTGCTTGGACTGCCAGCAGCACATTTAAAAAATAATGTGTTGTTTGTATTTATCTGGTTGCAAACTGTTAAACACTACACTGACCAAATTGGCTGGAGCAAACATCTTTTATTAACACACGTTTAACAGGATTTAAAATATTCATAGGAAATGTGCATTATTATTATTTGGCATCAGCACACTAGATTTTTAAAAATGCATGGAACTGGATATTGGTGGCACACTTGTGTAAATGACAAATTATTTGAAAAAAATCTATTAAAATTCTTCACATCCTGTTTCCCTGTCCATGACAACTTCTCTGCACCCACGCATTTGCTTCTCTGGCTGTAGCTCATTGACTGCCTAGATTTCTCTTTGTGGTTTCACCCGTGTCACAGGCTTGCTGAAAATCACTGTCTTGAAATAGCACACTAAAAATATTGCCATTGGTGACCCATTTTGGCACTGGAAGGCTGTGAGGCTATGGCTGATGCAGAAAGGTGCCTGTTGATGATATGGAATTTAAATATGGGCATGAGGTGACTTCTCTGTTTCATTCTGTAAGATGATATGTGAAATTTCTACATTGAAAATTGCACTTTGGGTCGGGCGTGGTGGCTCACACTTGTAATCCCAGCACTTTGGGAGGCTGAGGCAGGCAGATCACCTGAGGTCAGGAGTTCGAGACCAGCCTGGCCAACATGGTGAAACCTGTCTCTAATAAAAATATTTAAAAAATTAGTGAGGAGTGGTGGTGGGCACCTGTAATCCCAGCTACTTGGGAGACTGAGGCAGGAGAATTGCTTGAACCCAGGAGACAGAGGTTGCAGTGAGCTGACATGGTGCCACTGCACTCCAGCCTGGGCAACAGAGTGAAACGCTGTCTCAAAAAAATGAAGGAAAGAAAGAAAAGAAAAGTAAAGAAAAGAAAGAAAGAAAGGAGAGAGAGAGAGAGAAAGAAAGAAAGAAAAAGAAAGAAAGAAAGAAGGAAAGAAAGAAAGAAAGAAAAAGAAAGAAAGAAAGAAAGAAAGAAAGAAAGAAAATTGCACTTTGGTGAGCAGGAGGTGCTGGTCAGGATCAAGTAAGAAGTGTGATTCTGGCATGGAGCTGTCAGCATGGGTGGTTTTATAAGCAATGCTTTGTAGCCTTGACAGAAAAACTGCTTGTGCCCAATGCCAATCACTCAGTCTTTGTCAACTCAATTGCACATCCTTTCAGAGACGGCATCCATCTCCACTGACATCTAAAATATACAGTACCCTGTCACCACGTCTCAGGTGCACTGCTAATATAACCTGCAGGTACACATGGCCTCCTTCCAGTTCTTTGCTATGTATGTGACTTCACAGTGTACACACAAAGCAGAAGAAGGAAGAGTTCCTTCATTTTGGGGAACGGATTTAAACAAAAGTGATGGTTATGAGTTGATATCTGCTATTTATTCAAGTGTTACTAATTCTTACTTAAGGAAAATGAAGGGTTAATACCACTCACTTCAAACTCAAGCCCTAAATATCACAAAAATGGTAGGGTCTCTGAGTATGAAAATTCTAACCATGTGTATGTATGGTCTATAAGACTTGTTTTATAGTAAAAGGAGACCAAAGGTAAGTTTGCTCAACAAAGGATGCTATGCTAATTGGTATTTTACAATATTTCGGACTTTTGCTTATTTATGTGCCACCTCCCTGCCTATAGATGGCAGGTCATGGCCCTCATTCAATAAAAATTGTGGGGAGATTACCGCTGAGGAAGTTTGAGTGTTGCCCTTTCTCTAGGAGAATAAAGAATGCTGTGCCAAAAAAAAATGCTTTCTCCCTTCTTCCAAGCATTCTATTGAGGCATCACCTCTGCAGTGTGTTGAATAATTATTTTTGGCTAATCTTTATTTAGTGCCATCAAGCATGCTGCTATATATAAGAAGATTACAAATCTATCTTCAGTTGTTTCAAATGTTTCTTCAAAAATCTATTTTGAGTGTGAATTCTTCAGTCCATAAATCTGGTGATCATGGTGTCCAGATTCCCCAGAGTGTATGTAATGTTCCTCCTAAAAGGCGGTGAATTAATGCTTTCTGGACTTTGGGTGCCATTTATTGTACTGTGCTGATAATTTACTAAATGATACCCTTGAGAACAAAAACACTGAGTATCCCCTTGCAAAGTAGCTAACTTTCTCCCAGGGAGTAATTACGAATTGGAAGAAATGGATTAAGTAACATACATTATTGCTCATAATGGTGGCTTTTTTTTTGTAAAAATAAAGTCAACTTTAAACAAGATAGATTGTACTGATAATGTCTCATTTGATGTCTTATCTTCACTAAAATAATACAATTAAAGGTATTATAGAAATAAAATAATACATTTAATAAACAATTGATATTGTTGCAAATATCATATCTTTGTGTTAATATCTAGGCTTTTGAAAATCACTTAACGTTCTCATTGGATATAGAGACAGCATGGCAATGGGCCAGCAGAGAACATCGCCTAAGAAGCCTATGATTAAAAGACTTGACAAGATTAACTCAAAAAACCTAACTGTTCAAAGATACAATGTCCTTATTCGCTCTGTGTAGCTTGATTTAATTCCTAACTTTTCTTTAAAAACCTCTCTACTTTCATATATACGCTTTTATACAGGTAATTTGTATAAAACCAAATGTTATAGTCATGTATTTATTCCCAAATATAATCTAGCAAATATATGCAAAAATAACTTTTTAGTGAACAACTAGAAAATTCTCTTTATTGGTTGAATAAAGAAATCTCAATCCACCTTTTGTAATATACTGCTATCAGATTATACTTCTCTATGCTGAAGGCTGTCTTTGGGGTATGAGTAGAAGCAGGAAAATGAAACCTGTTTCCAGGAACAAGTATATGTAAGCAGCCTCACGAAGTAAGGTCCATATTTCATTTTCTTCTGCCTGCCAGAATTTCTCCGAAACAGAGAACATTCAGTCATAAAGCAGAAGATGACAACCTTTCTCTTGCAGGGCGCTAAGATGTACCCTGAAGGATAGAATGGGGCCATATCATAATTTATAGTGAATTACTTTGTCCTGTCTGTAGGCCTAACCCTCCAACCCTCCAAGATCACATTATTCTTCTTTCTGGAGAGACTGACCACCTTTGCCCACTCTCTTGCCCTAGAAAAGATTATTGTCACTAAACAACAAGTAAATAAGGGAGGCTCATTTCTTTGCTTTGGAAAACAGTGAAGACATTTTAAACTCCCTAATATAGAAGACATTTGGCTGTGTATTGTTCAGACCACTTACTGTCCTCTGCAGTCATGAATGGAATCCAAGAACTATGTGCACTGCCAAATCCATTGGAGGCAACCAACCGAAACATATACTCTGTGTACGGTTGGAGATCGCTCACTTCATAGCTTAACGATGCAGAAGGATTGGAAAATAACCTGTATGGGAAATAAATGTCAATTAGGAAGTTTTCGACTTTCAAAGAAATGAAAGCAAGTAAATTTCTTACTACAAAAAATTTTGGAGGATGTCAACATACATTTAAATATTATAATTTTCTGCCACCAAATGAGATCTCTTTTAAAATAAGTAGCCATTGGCTGAGTTTGTAATCTTGTGTTTATATGAGATGTAAATCCTAGTAGTATTGAGACTGACTGCCATGTGGATTTGTAGAATAGGTATTATAATTTGTTAGCGACAGTTCAGACATCATTTTGTTAGTTTCATTGCTTTATGTAATGCATGTGCTCATGAAAAGTTTCAGTGTGAAAAAATCTTACTGTAAATGCAAATGATTGTCCTCTAATTGTTTGGTTTTTTTTTTTGAACTTTTAAAAGGTAACCTATATTTTTTGCAAATGAGAACTGACCTACTCTTCAAAAATGTTACGTCTATATTGTATAATCCAGCTGATAGAATGGACAAAGTCAAATGCTTACTCTAGAAATCCATGGGTGGAGTCGCCAGACCTCATCTGGAGTTGATATCTGGGAGAGCCAGGAGCGTTATTACGAGCTGGTGTAGACCAGACAACCTGAAGACTGGTTGGAGTGGCAGATGAAAGCCTGGGAGGCAGCACGCCATCTGGAGCTGTCGAAAAACACAGATGAATTAGAGCAGAGAAAACTGTGGAGAACATATGCTGGATGGAATCGAAATGCTCCATATACTGGAAAAACTGTTCCTCAGGATCAACAACAATGTTAAACATGGTCCATTTAATTTAACATTTTCATTCCTGAACTCCTGTACTTCCTTATTGTTCATTTCAACACAATTACATTAGTATTTCAGTCTTAAAAGCCGGCCCCCAAACAGCAAGACAAATGAATATGCAGCACATTCCCACCTGTACTTCTGTTTATCTAATTGAAAACATGGAGGGAATTTAGTGAAGCAAATATTAAAGTACCTTTTTCATTTAACTCTTTGTTCAACAGACCAAACAATTGAACACTGAGGCAGTCCAGATCTCATATTCTTCCCCCCGATATCATCCATTGCTGCCTTAATCATACCACCACATATGAACACAGTGGCTTTCTTTTCCTCTTTTTTTTTTTGGAGGAAGGGAAGTTTGCTAAAATTGTATTTTTCTGGAATGATAAATAAACATGAGTGGCTGAATACAGCATATTCCAGCCTTAATGCTCACCCATGAAAATATAAAAAGTAAACTTTTTTCCCTATGTGTTTTATAAAGTTACCCTTCTCACAGTTATCCCTTCTCCTGCCCTTACTCAATTTTGCAAGTTGGAACATGCATACCACTTTTTCTAGTCTAGTTGAGTCTCCGGCAAATCTGTTCTGACTTCAACATATCTGCTTGGTACAATCTACCAGGGAAATCTATTTGAATGGTTCTAGAAGGCCTAACAGGAATGTGTAAAACTAAAGCCTATTCTACTAAAAAAAAGTTGATAAAATGACTCTGGTTATTAATTAATTTTTTCCAACAGGTATAACTCAAATGAGCCTGTCATATCAGCTTGTTCCAAATCATATCAGTTTGTTCCAAAGTATTGAGAAACTTGAAAGCAAATTCAGCAAAACTCTATGCCTTTAGGAAAATGACCTAATGACTCCGAGCCTATATTTTCTGATCTCTAAAGTAGAAACAATTTCCTTTATAGAATTGTTGTGAAGTTCAGAGATCATATAAATAAAGCACCTGATTTTAGACCCCGGTAATTATTAGTCACTAACTATTATTACTATTATTACATTGGACTGACCTGAACTTTCTTTAGCATAATTTAATTGCTAGTATAATATACTTTGTTGGGAACTTTCTGATTATTCTAATATAGGTTCCTAATGACCACAAATTACCAGAGGCCATTGGTGAAGAAGGAGAAGTGATCAAAATAATGAGAACAAATGAAATATCAGGGTCCATTTTCAACTTTATTTTATACATAACCTTGTGTAGTGTGTCAATTTTACATACTCTCAAATTCAGAAGAAGCTGTCTGTGAACAATGAGGCTAATGAATGACCAGCGATGAGAACAGAAGAATTAGATTACATGTTTCATCAATCTGCTGTAATGGGTTTGAGTTCATTAATAATTCATTCATTTGTTCAATAAACATTTATTGAGGCTCCACTCTGTGCTAAGCAGTACTCTTCATGTGGAAGGAGAACAGCACTGAATAAAATAGACACCACTCCTGCCCCTAGGTAGCTTACATTCAAGTGGAGGGAGCAGGCGGTAAATATATGAATATTGTGTATACAATAATACCAGGTGGCCATAAGTGCTTTGCAGAAAAATAAAGCAGTGTAAGGAAAGAGAAGGTAAAAAGAATTGGGCAGTTTTAGTTACTAGGTAACAACTTCAATTCAATGGGAAGATTATAGGAAGAAAATGCAATTTAGTGATATTTGAACAGAGACCTCACTGACATGAGAGAGGTAGCCATCTGAATGTCTGGAGGAAGAGTAATCTAGCCAGAGATAGCAGTACATTCAAAGGCAGTAAGGAGGAAAACATTCTGGTTGTGTTTAAGGAAGAGTGTGGCTAACACGGACTAAGGAGGAGAGGGAAAGGAAAAGTCTTCATAGGAGTTGTAGCCTTCATAGGAGTTGTAGGTCAGCGTATATGTGATCTTCAAAGGCTGAGATGGTGAAATAATCTAGGAAGTGAGTGTTGATAGAATGAGTATAGAAGAGGTCTGAGAACTGAGCCCTGGAATCCACCAAAATGTTGAGGTCAGGAGGAGGCCTCTATAGGAAAGGATACTGAGAAGGAGTGGTCAGTGACGTAGGAGAAAAACTGAGAAGGTGCAGTCTGGAAGCCGAGTAAAGAAAGAAGGCACATGAAAAAGGAAGGACGTATCAGGTGTATCAACTTGGCTGAGAGTTTAAGGAAGAAGACTGGGAGTTAAAACTTTGCATTTGGCCAAGTGCAGGTATTTGATAACTTTGCAAAGAACAGATGCAGTGCAGTGCTGGGCATAGCAGTCTGAGCTAAGGTTGTGAAGAGAATGAGGGGGTAAAGGGCGGATACAGTGAGCTTAGACAACACTTAGAGGGAATTTATTCTAAAAGGGATTAGAAAATGGGGCAGCAGCTAGTGAAGCTCATGATATCAAAGGAAGGTTTTCTAAACACTGGAAGATGTTGCAGCATATAGGCATGTTTGTTGGAAGAATCCAACACAGATTAGGGGAAATGATACTGTAGAAGAAAGAATTGCCAGAGCAAAGTCCTAGTGTGGGAAGAGAGAGGTGAGCCAGTGCACATTTGAATCAATTGAGAGTCAGTGCACACTGGCTGCCAAAGAGAGCAGGGATAGTTCTCCCATTGTGCAAAAGTGAATGCACAGATGAAGATGTAGAGCAGTGAGTAGATTCAGTGATGGAATAATAGCAAAGATCTCCTTTGATGATGCCTGGTTTCTCAGTGAGCAAAATAAAAGCAAAGGCTCAGTGACAAATTGTGTGGATGAAATGGAGGCTTGAAGGAAGAGGAAATAATATGAAATAATTCTCTCAATTAGTAAAAGTGTGGCACGACTAGAAAGCGCAAGAAGATTGCTGTCCAGGGCCAACTATCCACTTCTTAACTTCACATTTTTGGTTTGAAGGACATTCATTGCTGAAGGCTTTTTAATTGATATTTTATCTATGAACACAAATGGTTTTAAACAGTCATAATTTATTTGACATATATACTTTCATTGATTTATAGTAAGTCACACATAGAAAAAAGAGCACTGTGAAAACACAGGCAAAAAGTAAAGTGCAAAATGCATACAATGTATAACATATAAAACCATGTCTTTCTTTTGATTATTTTTGTCTAATTTTTCTACATCAAGGAGTATAATGTAATTGAAAATCCAAATTCTGAATTTCAAGTCATTAGCCCTGAAAAAATTAGTTTTTAATATGCACACAAAACCCCTGATGTTTTAAAGACTACATTACCTTTCTATTAAGAAAGTAGGAAGAAGTGCCCCAAAGTAGGCGTTATAATAATAATAAGGTGTCAAATTCTCTTCTGTGTAATAACAAAACAATATGCTCCATTAAATTGGTACACTTTGAATATATTAAATTGTGAAATATTTCCAAACAGAATGGTCATCTTAAATTATTTGTATATAACTACTCATTCTGTATGCTTCCAGTAACACTGAATTCTGGAAACCTTCCTTTCCCCTCTGTTTAACCCCTTTTATCCTAGATTTAATCCTTAGAGGCTCCTTAGCACCAAAGCAATAACTGGGAGCCAGCCATAATTCCGCTGCTGGTTTCTTAACAGAACAGCCTTGTATCCATCAGCTTGATATATTGTCTCTAAGATGCTCTGTTGCTCAAAGAACTTCTCTCAAGTTTAATATGACCCTCACGGGGCAAACACTCCAAGACAACCTCCTGAATCAACACATCTTGTCCAGTAAATACTAATTCTACACAGCGACTAGATAAAACAGCTACCCCCATCTATAAATTCAAAGGAAGTGGGTTTTTAATAAAATTTCAAATTTAACCTGCTTCAGAAAACCAAATTCATACAAAACAATAAGCAATAAATTAAATCACAGATTAGAATAATTGAGATGGTATAATCTTTTGAATGTATAATTTTATTAAACTTTAAAAATGATATACACCACTGGATTCTTCTCTATATGAAAAACAAAAGGAAACAAAAAACCAAATAGACAATGACTTACACATGTCGTAAACTTCTCTAAGAAAACAAAACAAAATAAAACAAACAAAAAATATAAAATGATTTATTTACACATGTCCTAAACCTTTGCTCCCTGCAGGTTTATAAAACTCTGGGGGGTGAGCTCTCAAAGGCAAAAACAGAGGCTTTACAAATGTAGTTGGTGACTACCAAGTCTGTGGGGACAAGAAGAATATTTTAGGGAGAAAATGAATTCACTGTGCTTTCCATATGCACTGAATTCTTTCTCAGGACATCCCACCAACATGTTACTTTTGTGGTGTGTTTTCTTTTTTGCCTGTGTGTGTGCATTTCAAAATAGTGAAATAAAATGCTGCATTAAAATATCAAATAAGCCTGTAATATTTTGTATCAAATTCAATTCTGTAATACAAGATATTGAATACCACTCTGCACAAGGTTCTTGTTAGAGGCAGGGAAAGGCCAGAATACGTAGAAGGAGGAATAAAATAATCTATTTTATGTTTAACAGATTAGACCTGACTCAAATAACTATATCACCAAAAAAAGAGTACTCAGCACAAAAGAGGCATAAATGCTACGGGGGACTCGGAAGTTAGAAACTCTCTTCCAGGGGTGCACTGGGCCTTGTCTTTCAGAGATCCCTGGCTTACAGAGGCACTGCCCTGGGGGTACTATCAGTTGTTCATCCAGGTTAATGATCTCAGCCTCATTCCCTAGGGCTTCCACCAACTCTTCCTGTGCTCATTCCATTTAGATGTGGTGCTTCTTGCTAAATTCACTAGGAATCTGACTCTAGCCTACCCCAAATTATCCCCTCACATCAGGGATTACATTTTTGGCATTCTCATTTAGGCTTCTCTGTTAACATCAGAGAAACTGTGGCCTTTTACCTATATGCTGCATCGCTGAATAGCCTGGCACATATTCAAAATCCTTGGATTACACATTTCTTCATCATTTTCCGAAATAGCTACATATGAGCAAGGGTTTTAAATTCTACTTTCCAGAATGGAAAATTAAAGTTCAGACACATATATTGAATCATTGAGTCATGAACAAATTGAAAACAGAAGGCAAGACTCGATTTGCAGTCACTAAACCATATGTCATTTAAAAAGATATTAATTATGAGGAATATGCAGATGTGCTAACAAATGGACAGTCAACCTTGAACACAAGGATGCACAAACAGAGCAGCATTAAATAATAACAAGTAGGTTAAAATTGATTTCATGTTCACAAAACAGTCTTTCACCAGAGTGAACTTTTTGAAAGCATACTATGTACAAGGTTATTTAACATAATTATTTCTAATCATCAGAATTACACTCCAAAATTGTAGTGTTTTCTCTTTGTAGGATATATGGAAGAAGGTGAGGCTCAGAGAGAAGTTAAATATTTTATTTCAAATCGCAGAGCTGATGTAACTGGCACACTGAGGATTCTAACATGGGCCGTTTAAGTTCAAAGGCAGTGTGCTCTTAATTTTACACCCTGAAACAGCCTGCTATAGTAAATGATTTATAATATAGAATAACTATTAAATATATTAAATCTATATAAAAGCAAACCATTTACAATATTAAATAAATAAGTTTCAATAAATGTTGGATTTATTTTCTGTCCAGGTCATATTCTTAAACAGTACCTCCCAGTCTTATTTCTTTATCATAGCAGGGATTCCCATCATTCCACAAGGTATCACACATAGAACTACTAGTATGAATTTGCCACATCTCCAGAATTAGTCAACATCCACAGAAATTCAATGAAATGTAAAATGGAGAGGTCTTTATGTTAGCGAGAGAAAAAGTATAAAAATTTTATATTTTTAAATATAAATATATAAAATATATATTTTATATATTTATATATATTTTATATATTTTATATATTTTAAAAATAAAATTTTAAAAATTGTGTTTTTGTAGGTATGTCATGGATCTGATATTTGACCATAGAATATTCAAAAATAAAACAACAGAATCTTAAAATCAGAAGGCAGAAACCTTAAAAGTCACCAACTTTATCCTCTCACCAAATAAGGAATACTTGCCTAGAACATCCCAGACAGGTGACCCCAGGCCTCTGCTTGTTACTTACCAGTGACAGGAAAATAGTCACTTGGCAAGTTGTCCCATCACATTATTGAATAGTCTTTATCATTGGAAAGCTCTTTCTGATGTAGAACAAAGAATTGTATGGGTTCTACAAAACTCAGGGCAAATACAACCTTTTGTTCACATTGAGACATTCTGAGTGAAATGGGGCACTCTAAGTAATTAATAGGAGTGAACTGAGCTGCAGCAGGCATAAACTGGGACTATCTTGGGCAAAAGGTGCATATGGTTGGTCATGCTAACAACACTGAACTCCTTAGGACCTTACCTCTAATCCCTGAGAACAAGCTTCTGGTACCATTCGTGGGCTAGAACCTCAGGTATTTTTAAGCATTTGTCCTCCTCTCCACTAAATTTCCCCGTTTCAGGTTAAACATCTCTGTTCTCTCCAACTAGTTTCCATATAGTATGTTTTCTCAACCATTTTCTAGCCTTGTTAACTGATCTGGATGTGTTCCAGTTTGAGAATGCCTTTTAAACTTACACTCCTTGTGCATTTGGACCACAGCCCAACACAGGCAGACACTGACTTTCCTTTATTCAAGTGATGCTGCTGAAACTTCACTAAGCATCTTAATTTTGGCCTGCTTAATATTGGAGTTCATCAAGTTCATTCATATCAGCTATGTAGCTGACTCAAAATGGTCATATAGGTAGCTGGCCATACCAGATTAATTATTTTCTAATGTATACATAGTCTTAAAGGACTATTAAAGGAGCAAAGTAATTAAAGAGATACCATAGTGCCCAACACAGTGCTTTGTCTACGAAAGATCCTATAAAAACTGGATGAATGGATGGATGAATCAATGGTTGGAAAGATGGATGAGTTGATGGGGGAAAGATCTGCAGAGAAAATTATTTCTCTCGTTATCCCAACAATTGTTAGAATCCCGAACATATTTTCTATTTACAAATAAATTACAATAAAATGTGAAAAATATTTTTAACATAAATGAGATTAATTGCTTGGAGGGATTATCAAATTAAATCTGAAATACTACTTTAGAGTACATTCATTTTATCATTCGTTTCTCTCAATGTTCTTATTTCACAGATATAAAAACTGAGGTTAGAAAAGGCTAAGCAACATGTCTCAATGAATAGTAGATAGAAACCTGTGGTTTCGTACATGTCCCTTCTGTTTTCAAGACCATAGTTCATCTCTCAAAACCCCGTTAAATTTTAAATTTAAGTCTAATTATTGCTTTGTCCCATGATAAACCAAGGTAATGATAACATAAACCATTTGAGAGCAGATATGCTTTTTATTTATCTTTGTAAACTTCAGAGCACTTAACAAATTTTGAGAGTTTAGTATTGCTCATGAAATACTTATTAAACAAATGATAAAATTTAGTTCTTGGGGAACTAAACAGAACTCTTTCAAAAGTACTATCTGTATTTTCCTAAGTACAAATATGTTTATGATACAAACTTTAAAGATTATAAAACAAATGAAGAAAACAATGATCCATAATTACACTACCCAGAGATAGCCACTGTTAAATTATTATAGAGAATCTTTCCTGTCTTTTTTCTGTACAAATATATGTGCACATAATTAAGAAAAACATTAAGATGAATACTTACATATTATTTAGTAAACTTTATTTGCTTTACAGTATATGCCAGTAAGTATTCTTGGTAGCATGACCTTTCAAATAATTGCATATACTATTTTTATAGAAGTGGAACATTCACTTAACAAAGCTGACATTGATGGATACAGAATGATGCATCTTTAGGGACACTTTTTAGAGTTATCGGGTAAATGTGGATGAATGCTCTACTATTTCAGATATTGGTTGACTAATTGTTTTCCAGAACATTGAATTTATACTACCAATACTAAGGTATGAGTGGTCCACTTCCCAGTATCCCCATCAAAATGAGTATTTCATATAATGCCTATATATATCTATATATACATATATAATAATAATACAAGTATATAATTAAATATATTATATATCTACATGTCATTGTTTGTATATAATTACATATGACTGATATAAAGTATGTATGTGTGTGTATATATGTAATAATTCATTAACTCAGCAGCTATGTAAAAGTCATCTATTATATGACTAGCACTATTCCATAACCTGGGAATATAGTAATGAACAAATTAAAATGGTTTTTATTAAGAAGGGTGAGAAGAAAGACAAAAAACGATAAAGGCAAAACTATAGAGACGATAAAAAGCGATCAGAGTTTGCCAGGGGTTGGGGGAGGGCTGTATCAATGAATAGATGGAACACGGAGGCTTTTCAGAGCAGTGAAGCTACTTTATGTGACACTATAATGGGAGGTACATGTCATTATATATTAGCCTAAAGCCATAGGATGTACAACACCAAGAGCGAATCTTAGTGTATACTATGGACTTTGGGTGATAAAAACATGTCAGTGCAGGTCCACTCTGTGGAAGAGGATGATAATGGGTAAGGGTATACATGTGTAGAGGCAAGGATATATGGAAACTCTGCACCTTCTGCCAAATGTTGCTGTGAACCTAAAGCTGCTCTTAAAAATAAAGTCTATTAACATTAATGAGAAAAAAGAAGCATTTCTAATATAAGGGCATTGAGAGTGATGAGGGAGGGAGTGGAGCAAAGTTAGCACGTTAGATGCGATAGGCAGGGAAGGCCTCTCTGATGAGGTTTTATCTGAGCTGAGATTTGCAAATCACCGGGAGAAGCACAAATGAAGCGGACCCAAGGCAGAAGCCTCATTGATGTGAGTCTGGAAAGTATTGTTCATAGAGCATTTGGTGATGGAACAGATGTAGGGATGTAGAGAATGAAAGAAGGATGCTTGACTCCTAAGCTTCTGGTCTAAGGGAAGGACACTTGGTGGAGGAAGAAGAAAAATTTTTTGGTTCTGGATTGCCTATGATATTTTTAGAAGGCCATTGGCTACAGGGGACTGGAGTTCATGTGTTTAGGCCTGGGCATATACATAAGGAAGGTGTCAGTCTATAGATAGCACTGAAAACCAAAAGACTATGATTGAGATATTTACAACATGCTTATTGGCCATTTACCATTTCTTAATTTCTAAAATGGTTGTTCATGAATTTTTTCCAATGAAAACTTTTTTACCTTTGATAAGCTTTTTATTACATTAGATAATCCTGAACATTTCACACTTTCATCACTCTCCTTTATGTTCAATTAGCAATTTTTACATTTTTAACTTAATTAGCTGATTAGCAGTTAATTAATGTCTTTATTGTAATGTCTTTATTTAGAGTTTATTTTGATTAAATCACAGAAGAGGCAGATCTGTGTATTGGCTAAGAGCCAACTTATCTGGGTTCAAATCCTGGTTGTGCTACTTACTGAGCAAGTACCAAAATCTCTATGTGCCTCAGTTTCTTCATCAATGAAAGAAAGATTAAGATGGTACATATTTCATAGAGTGTCGTTGGGAGGATTAAATAAGTTAATGTATCAAGTGGTTACACAATGTATCAAGTGGTTACACAATGTAATATATACATAATATAATAAAGTACACATCGTAAGTACTATGTAAGTATTTGCTATCGTTATGATCTTTATCTTACCCCCAATGTCTATCGCATGATCCTGTCATATCTTTACTCACACCATAACTACAATCATGCTTTACTCATTTATTATTTCTTAGTAACATCAATCAAAGTATCTTCTTAAGTATCACTAAGTCATTTAATGTATCCCAAAAAACATGTTGCTGGGTGATACTGTAATGACTAGAGAGACATAGTAGTTGTACATTTTTACGTAATGGCAAAAAAAGGACATAACATTTTGGGGTCAGCATCACAAGCACTAATATCTTGTAGACAATCTAGCTCAGTTTGTAACTATTTAGTTGCTAACATCGTCTAAATAATCACTTTATGATCATCTTCATGCCATAGTAAAGATGGTATGCATGACAGGAATTAAATGTTTTGAGAACCTTATTTGTTCATGGTTCATTTTAAGTTACTTGAAGATAAGCACTGTACATTCAGATTTATTGTTTCTCTCTGTAATTTTCTTCCTCATCCTTGATGACTTCATAATTGAGATCACTCTAGATACATTATTTGTAATAATAATATTTATGAAATTACAAAGTCTGATCCTATAATATTTTGTAAGCACTTAAAAAATTCACAAGGTTTAGAAAAAGTATGTTCTGCTTATACCCAATACAGAGCTTCAATTACCAGCCATCTTAGTTTTAATCACTTGAGAACAATTTTTTTCTTAATTTTTAATTTTTTTTAATTTTGTGGCATATAGGAGGTATATTTATGGGGTACATGAGATGTTTTGATACAAGCATGCAATGTGAAACAAGCACATCATGGAGAATGGGGTATCCATCCCCTCAAGCATTTATCCTTTGAGTTACAAACAATCTAATTATATTTTTTATGTTATTGAAAAATATATGCTTAAGTTATTATTGACTATAATCACCTTATTGTGCTATCAAATAGTAGGTCTCATTCATTCATTCTATTTTTTTAACCCATTAAGCATCCCCTTCCTCTCCCCAACCCTCCGCTACTCTTCCCAGCCTCTGGTAACCATCCTTCTACTCTCTAAACCCATGAGTTCAATTGCTTCGATTTTTAGATCCCACAGATAAGTGAGAACATGCAACATTTGTCTTTCTGTGCCGGGCTTATTTCACCTAGTGTAATATCTCCAGTTCCATCCAAGTTGTTGCAAATGGCTGGATCTCATTCTTTTCTATGGCTGAATAGTACTCCTTTGTATATATGTACCACATTTTGTTTATCCATCCATCTGCTGATGGATGCAACTTAGGTTGCTTCCAAATCTTGGCTATCGTAAACAGTGCTGAAACGAACATAGGAATGAAGATATTTCTTCAACATACTGATTTCCTTTCTTTTGGGTGTTTGCCCAGCAATGGGATTGCTGAGTCATACGGTAGCTCAATTTTTAGTTTTTTGAGAAACCTTCAAATGGTTCTCCATAGTGGTTGTACTAATTTACATTCCTACCAGCAGGGTACAAGGGTTCCCTTTCTCCACATCTTTGACAGCTTTTGTTATTTATTGCATGTTTTTTGGACATAAGCCATTTTAACTGGGGTGAGATGAAATCTCATTATAGTTTTGATTTGCATTTCTCTGATCATTGATGATGCTGAGCACCTTTTCATATGACTGCCATTTGTATGTCTTCCTTTGAGAAATGTCTATTCAAATATTTTGCCAATTTTTTGATTGGATTATTAGGTTTTTTCCTATGAGTTGTTATATATTCTGGCAATTAATCCCTTGTCAGAGGGTTAGCTCGAAAATATTTTCTTCCATTCTGTGGGGTGTTCCTTCACTTTGTTGATTGCATCCTTTGCTGTACAGAAGATTTTTAACTTATGTGATCCCATTTGCCTATGTTTGCCTTGGTTGCCTGTGCTTGTGGGATATTGCTCAAGAAATCTTTGCCCAGACCTATGTCCTGTAGATTTTCCTCAATGTTTTCTTGTGGTAGCTTGATAGTTTGAAGTCTTCGACTTAAGTTTTTAACCCATTTTGATTTTATTTTTGTACATGGTGAGAGATAGGGGTCTAATTTTATTCTTTAAAAAAATTTCTAAGAATTTTTGTGGGTACATATTAGATATATATATATTAGATGTTTTCATACAGAAATGCAATGTTAAATAGTCACACGATGGAGAATGGGGTATCCATCCCCTCAAGCATTTATCCTTTGAGTTACGAACATTTCAATTACTTTTTAAAAAACTCTTATTTTAGGTTCAGGGGTACATGTGCAGGTTTGTTATGTAGGTAAACTCAAGTCATGGGGGTTTAGTGTACAGATTATTTCATCACCCAGGTAATAAGCTTAGTACCCAATGGTTATTTTTTCTGTTCCTCTCCATCTTCCCACCCTTCACCCTCGAGTAGGCCCCGTGTCTGTTTTTCCCTTCTTTGTGTTCATGAATTCTCATGTAGCTCTCACCTTTTGAATGCATCTCCATTTTTCTTATTTGGCCTTGCAGCCACACCATGAATTAGATGATGTGAGTATTGCATTCCTCCTACAGTTCTTTGTGATTGTGCTAAGTGCCAGGCTGGGATTCAAACACGAGAATTTTGATTCAAAACCTCATCCTCTTTCCTGTTTACTATGCAATCTCCAAGCTATAAATATGGAAATACAGAAAGATTAAACATTTGTGATAAAACTGTGCTGTCATTTTTATATTCCCTGAAAAACAGATCTACCCATCCTCCTTTCCTCCCTTACCAGGCATTGTGCCAGGTGATGGGTGCATAATGAAGAACAAACTAGCCAGAGTCACACTATTACGGGCATGAGAATATTATCAAGTGGAGCAAGACTGGCATCAAACAACTAGAAAGCAATATGTAGTTGAAATGTACACAAAGTGCTATGAGGGAGAACAGAGGTGCTAAGAGGTATCATTAAAGGAGGCTGACTTAATTTTGGTTGAAAGAAAAAAGGCTTTCTAAGGAAGTGGTATTTAAGTTTGGACTTGTTAAATGACTAAGACTTTGCTTACCTATTATGGGCCAGAAGCTCTATGGTGATCTCACTGTTTGAGGAATTAAAAGCAAGGCAGCAAGGGTGGGAGTCACTGGTCTTGTAGGACAGAAAAGGAGTCTGAAATGTATATGAAGGAGATGGGGAAGCACTAATTCCATCAATATTTTAAGCACAGAAACTACAATTGTTGTTTAGTTTGAAAATATTGAGGCACAGATGGTGGTGGCTACTCTCTGGTAAATGGACCGGACTGGATACTGAAAAGGAATGAATGGATTTATCATCTTATTGATATACCTTGATTTGAGTTTTTTTTTTTCCATAAAATTTGAGTGCAGAATGTGAAAAACAATCCAATTACTAAGTATTTCTGGCTACTTGATTTCATTACACTCACTTCTGGGAGCTCATTCTTACATGGATCAATAAAGAATCTGCATTCATGTCATTAGAATGCCAGAAACAGATGGGGAAAACTATAGATATGCTTTATAATTTATTAACCTGCCTAATTACCAAAATATTTTTAGAAACGTTTAAAATAAAAATCAAGAAAACAAAGCTGAATAATGAAGGAAAAAGATCAGTGAATTGCACCACAAAACCTCTACTAAGGTTAGCCATTGTCAGGCAACAGAATTTTTTTTTTTTTTTTTTTTTTTTTTTTTGAGACGGAGTCTCGCTCTGTCACCCAGGCTGGAGTGAGTGCAACCTCTGCCTCCCAGGTTCGAGCGATTCTTCTGCCTCAGCCTCCTGAGTAGCAATAGACTTTTTTTTTCTGAGATTCACAGAAGCCAAAAGGCAAAACAGAAAAGAAATATCATGAGTTACCAATCAATACATTTTCTTAAAAAGTTCTTTTTTGTTGTTTTTCCAAGAAGTTTTCATTTTATGGGAATGAATTTAGTCTAAAATGGACTCTTTTTATTTAATAAAACAATTTGCATTTTTGTAAAACGAGAATCACAGTAAATCAATTAACTTTTCTGATTTCTAAAAATAACTACGTACAATAATCCCACCAAATAAGGAAAATGCAATTTTGTACTTAAAATTAACAGCCAACTTTAACAACATTGACATAGTTGTCTTACATCATTATTTATAAACACATTTAAATTTATTGTCCTAGTTTTTTTAAGAGCAACCCCTTCTCCCCCTAGAAGGTGAAACCAAGCTCTAAACACATTGATCTATCCAATATCTCCCTAGGGATTTCTTAAGTAGCCAGCCAGAACATGCAGTAAGTGCAGTTATGAACATCACCACAATGGTGACCAGGGCCTTCAGTTCCATCAGGGAATGCACGCCATCTGCTCCAAAAGCCTGTTTTGCACAGGACCTTGGGTTATGCCTGGTGGCTAGAAAGAGCTCAGAACTGCTTTTGGATGAATGAAATTTGAACAAAGTTCAAAGTTTTGGTAAAGAGTCTTTATGTTAATTGAGTTGTTTATTAAACAACTCAACAACTTTAATGAGTGACTTTGGTTAATTGCCCCTTGAACAATGCTAACATCTTGATATTCATTTGTAAACATATGCACACTACAATGTCAGAGTTAATACTGGGGAGTTATCGTACACCAGGCAATGGACTAAATGCTTTGTATGTATCACAACACTGAATCCTCCTAATAGTCCTAGGTGTGAAGTAGGTGGGTCAAGGAATCTGAAGCTTCATAAGATAAATGACTTGCACAAGACCACACAGGTAGTAAGGGGTTTGTGCTACTATTTGAATCCAGCAACTGTCTCCGAAGTTCAAGTTCCTGTTATTTTAAACAATGTTGTTTAAAATGAGCCAAACCAGACCTTTGCCCTTCCTCACAGACATAAAAGGTAACTAGTCTCCTTTCCCTACCTCTTCCCCATCCACCACACAGGAACCTAAAGAACTAACTCGGAGAGTGGATACTGTTTTGAAGAATGGTAAAATCTAACAGCTCAGTGTTTTGAAAGAAAGCAAGATATTTTTGAGGTTTTAAACAAATGTGTCGGTTAAATTTTGAGGAGGATTTTTTGGAGTAGAGGTTTGAAGAAATTGTCTCTGTCTTTCGTAGTCTGTTACTCTCTCTTTCCCTCTGTTTAGTAACTTTTTTCTCTTTTACTTCTCAAGGCACCCTTGGCTCTGAGAAAGGACTCTAGAGAAAAATAAAGAAACAAGATATATAACAAGAGCTATAGGTTTTACAGATCCAACCTAAATAAATAATATTTCTCAAGGTTGTCACTAGTGTAGTAGAAGAGTATTTAGGTCAAACTCTGACTGGGAAAGAAACATGTGCAAAAATAAAAAAAATTGTTAAAAAGTCATTATTATTTCTTACATTAGTGACAAAATAAAATATTTTAAAGTACATTAGTAAATACAACCTGAAGGCAGTACAACATTTATCTTGGTCTTTCACGGACACATTTAGGTTTATTGTTCTGCGGGCACTGAAAACTTCTCCAACATTTCACAGAGAAATGGTAAAAATATATCAGTCAAAATTGGTGCAAATATTTGTCAAAAATTATATAAAACCCAATGGGCAGATTTCATCTAGCTCCAGTAATTATTCTTCATGAAATGAAAAATGGTTCCCATGTTCACTAAGAATGCTTTAATTAGAATGGAAAAGAAGCAAGGATATCCCCAGTTACAGTGTATAATAGGAGTAATATAGAAAGAGGGGCAGAGGTGGGTCAAGGGCACCAGAATAAAAAGACACCACTGAATACTAATTGCTGTTGACCATTTTGAGAAGTAAAAGATTCCACTTCACATTAGCATCCATAGGACCAAGGTAACACACCTCCACCTCCACTTCTCTTTGTGGTTTAAGATTAAAGAATTGCTTAAAATTGCTCTGCAAGACAATTTCAGTGAATTTGTTAACCAAGAAACATCAGACAGACTGAAGTCATCCTCTGTTAATTTTGAAATACCCCAAAGCTGTGAATGATGTAGCTCACTGTGCTCAGAGAAAAACAGCGATTTTGAATTTCATTAGATACATTATTTGTTCAACTAGAATGTGGAACTGTCACTTTGTCAGACTAATTAGAGGCCCTGAAGTTGGTGGTCATAATGCCCAGAAGAATTTTTTTTGTTATGTCTCAAACCACCAACCAAATTTTTTTCCTTTTCCTTACAGAGACTTCCTACATTTACACACTCTAGTTAAGCCTTTGCTTTCGACATTTGAATTCCTCTTAGTATTCCTAAGAGTATTTCTTAGCATTCCTATTATTTTGAATACGATCATATTCATCCAATTAGTTTCCAGGCAGCTAGATTAAATTCTTCTTCCTTGAGTACCTGATTGCTTGAGCCCTTTGTTTAAAGCATACCTTCATTTGGAAAAATAATTTAAAATATATACAACAACAATACTGTTCAATTAATTCTGTTTTATTTTTGATTCTAATATTGCTCATTGACTTCGTTTAGAATAATTCGCTGAAGAATTTAGCCTTTGTGAAATTAAAAATTGGTATGCTTAGCAAGGTTAACAATAAATAAATTCAAGCTCAAGTCAAAGCCACTCTTTTCAGGAAGACTGCATTATATTATCCCTTGTTGAATGTATCTAACAAGAAAAAATAGCAAAATAAATTACCGAGGGGCTGGGTACAGTGGCTCACACCTATAATCCCAGTATTTTGGGAGGCTGAGGTGGGCAGATTGCTTGAGCCCAGGAGTTTGAGACCAGTCTAAGTAACATAGTGAAACCCTATCTCTACAAAAAAAAAAATACAAAATTAGCTGGATGTGGTGGTGCATGCCTGTATTGCCAGCTACTCAAGATGCTGAGGTGGGAGAATTGCTTGAGCCCAGGAGATCGAGGCTGCAGTGAGCCGTGACTGTGCCACTACACTCTAGCCTGGGTGTCAAAGTGAGAGCCTTTCTCAAAAACAAAACAAAAAATGACTGAGGTCGTGTAGAAAATAAACCATTATATTTTAGTGTTGGACTCTTCCTCTATGGTGCCATTGAATCCACTATTCTAAGATACAATCAAATACCAAGAAATTAAGTGATCTTTGAATAGTGGAGAAAATTTTAGTCATTTAATGATTGAAGAATCAGAAAAGATTGGTTATAAAAGTCATTGTAACAATGGGATTGGATATAATATTCAAGTTTATTAATTAAATTACTCAAATACTAACTAGATCTAGCATTAAAATACTTAAATGTGGGGCGTCTGCTATGGTCTATCTATGCCCCTTCTGTAATTCTTATGTTGAAATTCTCATCACCAAGCAGATAGTATTAGGAGATGGAGCCTTGGGAGGTGATCAGGTTATGAGACAGTAGCCCTCATGAATGGGGTTAGTGCCCTTGTAATAGAGACCCAAGGGAGGCTTCTCACCCCTTCTGCCATGTGAAGTTAGAGTAAAGAAAATGACTGTCTATGAAGAAGAGCCTTCATTAGACACTGAATCTGTCAGCACCTTGATCCTGGACTTCCCAGCCTCCAGAACCGTGTGAAATACATTTCTGTTGCTTGTAAGGCACCTAGTCTATAGTATTTTGTCGTAGCAGCCTAAACGGACAAGACAGCATCCCTTACCTCAACATGCCATTAATTTCACATTATCTATTAGTAAGAATAAAACAATAGTCATCGGCAGAATTTAAACTGCTGAAAGACTTCTAAGAACTGATTTCACCTCATAAGTAGTAGAGTTAGAATCAAATTTGAGAATAAAAATTATGATGTTCATTTTACCACAAGAATGATCAATAATTATATGAAGAAAATTTGTAATCAGGCTATCAGTGATAGTTATTTGTTTCTAGTAATTTAGTCACAAAATTATTATCCAGTATAGCATCGGCATCAGAAAGCATATGGGATTAATATCAAGGAATTTTGTCACTTTTAGGTTTATGAACCTAGGGGGATTTAGAAGTCTAAAACAAACATATTCATATTAATAACCCTTCTTTTATTTTTATATTGCATAAATTGGAATACTTATTTGTGAAGAAAAATATGGTAATCAATACATAACTTTGCCCAGAAGAAGAAAGCATGGATCACCCCCAATTCCCAAGAATTTTCAATTGGTTATTTAAAACATGATTATTGGATATATTGCACAGACATTATAGGGTCCTTCTTAAAATTTTAATTCTAATACTCCCTATACTTCAGGAATCAGCAGCCATTAAATAATGGAGTTCTAATTTGATGCTGCCCAATCTTCTCACATAGGGAAGGATAAAACTGTGTAATGTAGCAACTACTATGTGTACTACATCATGTTGTATCTATTGCCGGCATCATCATAATTAAGTTCTTAGTGTCAATCCTATGAGATAGTGCTTATTATTTACTACCATTTACAGAAGAACAAAGTAAAGCAGAGTCTGATTGTATACCTTGCCAAAGCTCTTACAGCTAGTAGGAGGCGGGAAATTAAGATTTGAACCAAGTCCCACTGATCTTAGAATTCATGCTCTTTATCAGCACAATAACATATGAGTGTAGTGTGTAGTGTGTATTTGTGTAGGTGTTACAGATAATCAGAGGAGAGATGGAATGTGGCATTTTCATATATATTATTTTTATTCTGCATTGTATTTTTCCTCTCAAGCAACCTATAATTTCATATTTTCTCAGGAAGTAAAACTTTGCAAATGTCTTTTTTTTTAAGAAAGTAAGCATTGATAAAAGCTGAAAGTTAACTTTAGATTATCAAGACTATTTCACTGACCATAAAGCCTAACACCATAAGAAATTTAGGTTTAATTTTTTCTGAGATGGTCTCTCAAATACATTTAAAGATTTCAGAGTAGCCTGCATCCAGTCACTAGTTCTACAATAGAACTGTATCTGGCCATGTCACTGTCAGACACAGTAACAGAAATTACTGTATGTTTTATCAAAAGCCTATTTTTGTCTCTCTCTCTCTCTCTTAACTAAAACCCTAATTTCGTTGTTGTTCCCTTAGGTACAAAGTACACAGTTCATAATTCATTTGATATAAAACGTCAGTTTAGATTCTTGCTCTTCTTTGATAAATGAGAAAAAAACATGTACATTTCAATTTCCTCAATGCCAGAACTACCAGGAACAACCCCCTGTTGTGTTTCTCAAAGACCTTTGTGTTCAATTAAACATCAAGATTCAGAAACTGTGGGGAAGGATATTTCCAAGACGGAGAGAACAAATACATGAGACAGAGGGAGACAGCTAATGCTTTTCCTACTAGTCAGGTGATATCTCCCAAAGAGCATCTTTGATCCTCAAATTAGTCCTCACTTATAATTTAATATGCCACAACCAGTCTGCTGTTTCCTTACACTTAGTTTTAGAGACAGCTGTTGGAATCATCAAGGAAGATAAAAATGTAGATGTTTACAGGTTAATTTTCAACTGAATAGTGATAAGCTTACATATATTTTGTATTTATATATCATGCTTTATGTCCTTTAAACAAAGAATTGAGCAGCTACCTAATGTGCCAGCTAATCTCAGTGCACACACATTCTTTATTCCTTGTCTAAACCCATTGAGGAAAGTTCTGTAATTATGAAACCCCTTCCCAGATGAGCAAAATGAGGCTTAGAGAGGAGATAAGTTTCTCAAGGTCACACAGTCAGGAAATGAAAATGCTGGGGATAGCAAGTGGTGGATAAGTTGAATTGTGATATTTTGATAGACACTGTGCTTTACAAATGCACAGTCTAAGATACATGCTTATTTGATTTATAGCATCAACCACGGGAATAAGATTTAAGCTTTTTCCTGTGATCATGCCCTCAACTTCAGATTTTGATGAGGAAAGTATTCCTGCTTTCTTATGGCCCAGAGGTCACACATGATCATTTTGTGGCCATTCCAGTGAACAATTTTCCCACATACTCACACTGTTCACACGGCTTATTTCTAGAATATTCCACATGTGAATAAGTGTCTTCACCTGGCTAGAGTATTTTTTCAACTGTTCACAGAAAATTGTTTTAGTACAGGAAGAAAAAGATTCTTTCTTTCATTAGTTTTTACAAATATAAGTTTTCTTGCTCTCTTTTAAGAAAGTTTGTTAATTTTTCAAAATTAACACTATTAGATAAATTAAATCTCTTCACAAGAATGCAAACTATCTACAATGAGAAGATCACAATTTATAATAATTTATAATAGAAGTTCATAGGTAAATATGAAAGAAGTTGGGCAAAATACTTGGTGGGCAAGTTAAGTACTTATATCCACACTGGCAAAGGATGGGTCCAACTGGTTGGTTTCTTTGCCTTCTCCACACAGGGCACATACCACATAATACTGCTTCTGCTTAATGCTTTTTTATAAGGCTGTAAACATGTTTTACCTATTTTTTTTTCTCTTATGACATTATAAACTTTAGAGCATGGGTTACACAGTCATTGAGGACAGTTCTCTAGGCCATCTGCAGTAGGATTTAAAAACCTACTAGTTCAACCAACAATACCCTTAAAATTATATTTGACACTACTATAGAGACAAGTCACCTCTTCAGATCTGCATTGATTAGTGGAGCATCAAAATCTGTGTTGCTGCTGCCAAGAGAGCATATGAACAGTCAGTAGAAGAAATAGAGTATAGTTCTGCAGTCAGTAGAACAATATAGTGGCTCAGAACTAGGCTTCTATAGTCAGCCTCTAGGTTTAAATACAGTGTCTGCCTTTTACTAGTAACATGACCTTTACTAGTTGCAAGCCAATATTGTTTCTTCAACTTCCTCATGTGTAAATAGGGATAATAATAGCACTTGCCTTTACAGGGTTTGTGAGGAGAATAAAATGAGTTAATATATGCAAAACCACACCTGTACCTAGTATTAATAAATGCTATCTTGGTATGAGTGATCACAACATCAAAAATCTCTTTTTAGCAAATAAAAGGTTACATGATCTTAATTTTTGTCTAGGTACTGGGCACTATGTCAACCTACCCTGTAGTTGTGTTTGTGAACTCCTAGAAGGAAAAATCTTAGCTATGAGGTCGAATAGACAGCAAACCCTAGAATCCAGTATGAAGATGTAACTGACTTGAGGAAACATATTTCAAAACCGTACAGAGATGTAGCCACAAGAGGCTCATTAAAGAAAATTCCCCAGAGGGGAAAGACTCAGGTTTTAGTTACAAGGAGTTTCTTATAGCAGATGTTCTGTGAAGAAACTGAAGAGCAGAGGAAATTTAGCTGACAGTGTCTTCATAGTAGGGCTGATTAGTGTTCCTCAGTGCATAAAATATCATGCCTGTTGCTTTCTGGTGCCACAGGTAGGACTCAACATATGGAATTGGTTATCTTTGGTATCTGTTCCTGGCCCATTCAGGAAGACTATGAGCAACACGATGGCTTTCTTACATTGGAAAGACCTCTGGCCCTACGAATGTAACCTATATATTCAAAGACCAGTTGAGCATGGAGGCCTATTATACCCTGAGTATTTTTCCCTGAGTATTTGTCTCAAATATGAATGTGGAATAAAGTCATAGACAAGATCATGTATTTTTGCTTTGAAAGTATTTTAAAGATGGTCTAGCTCAGTGGTCTTCAAACTTGTGAAGGCACCCAGTGACCTGGAAGTTGGTAATAGAATCTCATTAAAACACAGATTGCTTGGCCCCACCCTCAGAATTTCTGGTTAAGTAGGTTGAGAGTAGGGTTTGAGAAGTTGCATTTCAAGTAAATTTCAAGGAATGTTGAAGTTCCTGGTCTGGGATCACACTATAGATACTGCTGATCTAATTCACATCTGCCATTTTAGAGATAAGAGACCAACATCATAGTCAGGTAGTTACTTCAGTCAGACGAAACAGCTAATTAGCACAAGAGTTATTACTAGAACTCAGGGCTCTGAGACCTGAAAATAGTGGAGAAACAGCTCAGAAGATTGTCAAATGAAGTAGCTCTGAGGAGACCCTTCAGAATGGGATCAGCCATTTCACAGTTTTAGAAAATATTATCTCATGTGACATCCAGCTTACTTCTTGAGGTTTCCTAATTTGAGAGCCCAAGCAAAAGCCAAACACATATGTTAAGTTTAGCATTTGGCATGATTTTCAGGAAGTGATGAGACTTCTCTAAATGTTCTCTACTTCTTTTTCTTTCTCTCAAGCATTGTGGCAAATGCTTTTGTTTTCAAGTGGCGGGAAACACAATACATAGAGGCTTAAGCAATGAGATGGGTAGTGGGTTCCTGTAATCAAAAAACAAATAAACAAACAAACAAAAAAACACTCAAGGGAAAGAGCTGGGTTTTGGCAATGCTGGATTCAAAGGATCAGATGATGTCACCAGAATCTAGTCTACCTCCTTCTCTCACACCCACTCTGCTTTCTTCCTTGCTGGCTAAATTTCTCAGACTCTTTGAGGGGCAACACGGCGGGCAGCAAATTGAGCTGAATCCCATATTCAAATACAGGGCAAGAGACATGCCTGTTTACTGTACTGGTTTACTGCAATTCAGTGGCTTTGATTGGAATGCCTGTCATTCCTGAAAAAAAAAATCACTGCGGTTAGGAGAATACAGTGTCCTCATTGGTCAGACCTGGTGATGCAGTCAACTTCACACACAGTGCATGTGCATGTTCTGATCTTGAAAGAGCCCAGGGTGCTGAGAGGGAAATTGGAACCCTGTCATCAAAAGAAAGGGTGAAGGTATGCTGGGTGCAAAAATATCCCCAGGCCACTAGCACTCCACAAGAGCATGATAGTAATCACTACTAATATCCTATTATATGCCTGAGCCAGGGTAAATGGTGAGAGGGATAGAGAAAGAGAGAAAGAGGGAGATCAGCTGTGACTCCTGTCTACCTCCATTCACCCATTCATTTTTTTTTTCATTTTATTTCTTCTTTTTTTAATTTAAATAGAGATGGGGTCTCACTATGTTGCCCAGACTGGTCTCAAACTCCTGAGCTCAAGCAATCCTCCCACTTCAGCCTCCCAAAGTGCTGGGATTACAAGTGTGAGACACCACACACAACCCATTCTTTTCATCTTCCCCATGAATTTATACTCTAGTAGATAAGACATGATACAAGCATATGAAACATTTAAATAAAAATGAAAGATAGTATACATTTGAAAATGGTCATCGAAGTGTAAGAGGGATTAATCTAATAGAGTATGTATTAGATACCCTCATGTTTCTAGTTTCATTTGTCCCAATTAATTAATAATCATGAAAATCATAGTGGTTGCAAGTGAATTTCCCTACTGTGGTCAAAATCTATTCTTCCTTAAGTTTTTAAGTTTTCTTTTAGACTCTGGGTGGTCCGTATGCCTTTACAGAGATAGAAAAAGGGATTTTCTTGATGCTGCTGATGAAAAGAGGTTGGAAATACGGTCTCTAAGTATCTAAGACATATTAAGAATTTTCTCACTTTTGTGAGTATTTATATAGGCAGGTAAGTGTTCATAGAATTTTATGCAAGTCAGGCATACAGTCTGTCTATGAAAAAATAAGGAACAAGATATTATTTTAAAGAAATAAAGCAAAAATTTCTTTAGGGCACTATAAGAATTCAAATAAAACTTCAAGTTGCTTTTAGACTGCAGTGTCAGTGAGACAGACATGATTTTTTTTAAGCTTAAAGTTATGGATAAAGCCTTCTTCGAAGAAAAAAAAAGAAAATGAATTGTACTTATTCTTCTTAAAAATGTGAGTTAGAAAATATCAATGGAACTTAAAGGAACAATATTTCCCACCCCTCTCCCTTGGTAAAAAAGAAAAAGATGTGATTTTATTTTACTTTTTTTACTCTCTCTCTTGCCCCAGGATGCTTTAAAGATAGCACTTAATTGTGTGTGTGGGCGTGTGTGTTTCTATATAATCCACATGAGAGTATGCAAATACGGAGAGCTGGCAGCCCTTTGCTGGAGGCTTGTTGAGTCCATAGTAAGCACACTTCAAAGTTCCCTTCCCCCTTCTCCATAGCTCAGAAGTTAGTCTCTTTCTAAGGTGTTTTCATAAGCAGGAAGTTCATTGTCAAGATGGTGAATAAAAAAAGTGAAAAAATTATTCACAAATTATGAAACAGTAATTTATCCCTCTCTTTGGCTTACGATATGTAATATTACAAACATACACCTCTTCATACATGCACACACACACAAAGCACGTTAAACTATCAATTCCAAAATGTAAAGGTAACACTTTTCAGGACAGGATTTGAGAGCGTGTTTAAGACAGTCATAAATCCTTTGGTTCTATTCTCATACCTGGGAGAAAGCATGGGTTAAATTAAATGGCCTGGTATGTGTTTTCAAAAGCACACTATTTATTTTATTAAGAATTTAAATACTTTTTATTTGTTGAATTCTCCTACTTTATTACTTTCAATGGGTTGATTTTTCCAGGGAGAAAATAGCAGCACATTTGGAAGATATACACAGAAATAAAACATTATGCACAACTATTCTAAAGATTCATATGAACTGGATGTAATATAAATTGTATAGCTTTTAATATACTGAAGGTAAAGACAAACCATCTGTTTATGTGGTAGAATGTTGTCGTTTTAAAGAATGCTATTCCTCACCATCCTATATCTTCATTGTGGCTTTTACATTATAAAAAGCAGTTAATCTCATCTTTCCTTCTTCCCTCTGAATAAGGTAATATACCATCTTAGCCTATTGTTTATTTCAGCTGCTAACCTATGTTTATTTTTTAAATTTCCATTCCTTTGTACTCTTTCAATTTTTAAGATATCCCATTGCCACCTGCACATTAATGTTTCTATTTATATATTTCAAATAAATGAAAGTGGATACAGAGCAGATGAAAAATGGAAAACACATATTGATGGGCTCTATATCTGTACTTGGTAAGCAAGCTTTTACATTTTTGAGAACTATTAATTATATTTTTAAAAAGTAGCATCTTGACATTGTACTAAGTTGATTTTAAAAGGCATAGAGTGAGCCGAGATCGTGCCTCTGCACTCCAGCCTGGGCGACAGAGAGAGACTCCGTCTCAAAAAAACAAAAACAAAAACAAAAACAAACAAAAGGCATAGAAATATTTTACAATTCTCAGTGCTACAATGCATGAAGAAAGTGCAAGATACAATAGAGTTTGTTTTTGCAATTCTTATTTATTTACTCTTTTGCTTTTTGGTATATACTTGTTTTTTGAGCCAGTTCTAGTTGCCCCTAATTTTCTTAGAGACCCTGCAAAAAAAAAAAAAAAAAAAAAAGTACCATTCTCCCCTGGTTGGTTGATAGTGCTACCCACAGTTCATTCCTCTAAGGTCTTAGAAAGAGATTTTGGTTGAAATTTGAAAATAGGAGAGAAAGCTCAGTTCTTTCCTTTAAAAACTGAAGGAGAAAAATAAGTTCACTGAGCAAGTTATGCCAAAAATCTCAGACTCAGTCCCTAATCAATTGAAGGGATATAATCAATAATTTCTTTTTTCTTTTAAGGCAGAGCTGTTGTAATAATTAACCTAAGAGAAGAATTTGGTAGCATTGTCCTGCCTCTCCTACTTGGGTAGGCTGCTCTGAGGGTGGATCATTCTGCCACCTTGGAAGCATGTCTTTTTCCTAAATAGTAGATACTTGCTTTACCTACCTACCTGTCTTTTTTTTTTTTTTTTTTTTTTTTTTTTTTTTTGAGACAGAGTTTCGCTCTTGTTGCCCAGGCTGGAGTTCAATGGCACAATCTTGGCTCTCTATAACCTCCGCCTCTCGGGTTCAAGCGATTCTCCTACCCCAGCCTCCCGAGTAGCTGGAATTACAACATGCGCCACCATGCCCGGCTAAGTTTTTGTATTTTTGGTAGAGACGGGGTTTCTCTATGTTGGTCAGGCTGGTCTCGAACTCCTGACCTCAGGTGATCCGCCCTCCTTGGCCTTCTGAAGTGCTGGGATTACAGGCGTGAGCCACCGCGCCCAGCCTTACCTACCTATTCTTATCTGACTTGCCAGATTAATAAAAAATTTACATTTACTCTGTATCGCAGAGATGGATAGTTGACTACTCTTTAGTTCAAGGGCAACATTCTGCAGTTGCAGGTAGAATTATACACTCACCAAGAGTCAGTTGTATTTTTTAAACCTGTGATGTCAATTGTGGCTGTCATTATGTCATTTAATTAAATAATGCTTAAACTGATGAGCACTGTTAACAGAAACTGTTTTCTATGAAAATTGACTGCTTTGAAAAACTTTCAGTGAGGACTTAATAAAACAATACTATGAAATTCGGGCAGGAAAAATAACTAAAGACTTAGGAAATTACAAAAACCTGAAAAATTCTATAATTAAATTTTTCCTTAATGATCTCTAAATTTTTGATCTCCTTTTAAAGGAGTTTTCAAAGTGGAAATCAAACTATGCATTATGAGTATAGTTTTGGCAGCAAATATGCTGGACTTATAAATACTAAATTAACACTCCAAGAAAACAACTTGGCCCTATAGAACAAGATTGTTGGATAAATATATAGATAAATATACTTAATGTGTTCTAAATTGAAGTTGTGCTTAATATATATTTAAATTTTTAAATGTTCTGTTTTAATCATTATTTTCAGTTAAGTGTTCAACCACCAGTCACAATAGATAAGTTAATTGAAAATGGTGGTTACAGTGGAAACTACTAGAAGGGGAACAGGGGGAGAAAGCAAAGAACTGAAAAACTATTGGGTGCTCTGCTCACTACCTGGGCCAATAGGATCAATCATACCTGAAACCTCAGCATCATACAATATATCCATGTGACAAGTTGCACATGTACCCCTAAACGTAATATAAAACATGGAATTATTTAAAAATAAAAAATAAAATGGTAGGTAAAACAGACAATTAAACACACACACAAATTTATAAACATACCTCCAGAGGGTCCTATATTATGTATTTTTACACTGTTATGGTAATCTTAAGAGGACTAAAAATGATTTTAGGATGAATTAAACCCTAAATGTTGAATTTAATCCTGGAAAATGTTTATCCAAGTAAAAGACACAGCAATAGCAAAATATAACTTTCAGGATTATTTTCCAAGTTATCACTGCCACAAAGGGCTCTGGTAATTTATTCAGCAAATAGTTTATGCCAGACACTGGAGCTACAAAAAATATTCAAATTACACACAGTTTCTACTCTCGCAGCTCAGAGTTACAAGCAGAAATCAGAATACCCAAGCCCTAGATTTGAGAAATAGAGAAGATTTTTTTTTTTAAATCACCTACTTACAAGAGGAGATCAGAATTTTCCCTCCAGTAGGGAGCTACAAATATTTTAAACAAGAATTTATTGATATACATTTCTTGATCTTTATACTGAAATAAAATGTCAAAATTAATTGTCATGTAAGGAAAGATGTTTTTGTATCTTCTTCAAGGAAAAATTTAGTAAACTGCTTTCTTCATTTTTTTGGTGCTAGTACATCATTATTTCAAAAGCAGAACTAATTTAAAAGAAAAATTATGTGTCTGTAATACTTGCATGTATGTGTGTGTACATATACACACATACATACACAATCTAAAAACCAATCACTTAGACATTTATGGAAGATTGACAAATTATCAGGCTCCAGTAAATCATACATTCCAGCATACATGCTTTTTGACTTGGACAAGAAATTTGCTTTGGACAGTTTGAGGCAAGCAAAGGTTTCCAGGGCTTGCACACTGGGGCTTGACTCTTGAAACCCTGAGTTTCTGGGAATTCTAAAGAAGCCCAGTCCAGCCTCCTTAAGCCAGAAGAACCATGCTGACAACTCACACAATCAGGTGAGAAATAATACAGAATGGTTGTTTTAAGTTGCTAACTTTTGGAGTGGCTTGTTACACAGCAATACCTGAAAGAATATTCCAGTCTCCTAAATTCTAAACACAACGGAATTCAGTAGTTCAAGCTAAAAAAGTTAGTCATTAATATATTATTCCTTTAGTGGTATTATTGGGCAAAAATCATATACTAACATTTTTTAAAAGCAAACATTTTATTTAGTTATTCAAAAGCATATTGGCTGAATAACTAGTAAACTTTCCTATTTAATGAAAAATGAAAAAAAGTTTGAATTCCAAGACGTAACTTTTAAATATATGTGTTTGAGGACAATTAAGAAAACATGAAAACATCTTAGGATAAAATTTCAAATTACTTGCTTTGGGCTAGCATTAACAATGTAAAAAAAGCATTTGTGAATAAAATATACAGATAATAGTTTTTTTAAAAAAAGTCATAAATATATTTAATAAGTAGCTCTATATAAACACAGAAGAAGAGTTCTATTAAGAAAAAAATGTGAAATCCCAAGATAACCAATGAGAGCTTGATGTAAAAAGCTTCGCAAATTATGATCTGGAGGTCATGGAGGAGGATGCTGAAGGTATTTCAAAAAGAAAATCACTTCCCATGCTTCCTCCTTACTTCATCATCTAATATGCATCACAACCACCCCTTAGTAGGGTTACTGGCCTGGCCATACGTATGTCAACACGTTAAGAGGTAAGTGTAGGAAAGGATAGGGATGTAGCAAGATGAAATTATTCTGGTCTCTGCAGTCTATGTGAAAGAGATTTTTTTACTTACTTTTTCCATAGGGCATTTTCCAGGCCCCCAAAAAGAGTCTTAGCAGGAAAATAGAACAAAAGAGGTAGGAAGCACCAAATGTTTACCAAGACAGGCAATGTGCTAAACACATTACATATATGTTGTTCAATCCTCCAGTCGGGTGGGAATTACCATCCAGCCTCTTTAATGGATGAGCAAACTGAGGCTCAGTTATATCTACAAATTTGCTCATAGTCACTCAAGCAGTGAGTGAAAGAGTTGGATTTAAATCCATGTTTCTAGGACTCCAACGTCTATGCTTTTGCAATGTGCCTAAGTTTTAATTCCTAATGGTTTTCTTTCTTTCTTTTTTTTTTTTTCTCATTGATATTTTAGGTGGATAAGTGGGGAGGGGGTTCAGGGAAGGAGAGACAGTCGAAAAGACCCTGTAAAACAAACTACTCACAACCATTTTGCCTTTTTCAATTTTTGGTTTTCTAATAACACATTTGGGAAAATAAGCAGATTTCTCAAGACTAGTATTTTACACTGTTTGTAGATTATAATAATTCTCATCAATTTAAAAGTACAAATGACAAATTATTTACTGTCAGAGGAAAAGTGGATTAGGTTCACAAACCAGGGTGGCTCCAAGTTCCTTTCACTGTTACAATAAAGCAGTTCAGAAAAAGATAAACAGAACAGAATTATTCCTTTTGGAATAATATAAAACTTCCATAAAAAATCTGTTTCTAGCTCATCAGTATGGAATTTGTCACTAATCATTTTAAACTATGCCCTTTTATGCTTCTTCTGTCTCTTTTAGCTTTCTGAGTAGTTCTTTGATGTAACAAAGACAGTTTCAGACAAGATTTCAGTTCATCTGGAAAAAAAAAGGTTTAAGTCTGGAGGCAAAATGCAGTGTATTTAAAATTTATATACTCTATAATGCCTTTGTTCTGAACTTGAAGATCCTGTAAAACTTCTAAGCTTCTTTGCCTTCCTCCTCTAAGCTCATTTGTTCTTCTTTTGCTTATTATCATGCAACTTTGACTTTAACTGGTGCTTCCATCATTTAACTACATGCAGAGTCATGGCTGACTCTTTCTGATCAATTGCCAATCCATACAGGTTTGACTGATAAAAGAGCCAATTAGATTTAAGCAAATTAAGGGACATCACCAATGTCAACCACTTATTAAACTGAATGCTGAATTCCATGCATACAAAACACTAATGCACTGAGCCCCATTAAGCGTTGAAATCCTAACCCCATTAGTAACTCCAGACCTTGAAGGGGTAAAGGCCACACAGGAAAGTTTCATATTTATGGATTAACATTTGGATTCGTTTTTATTTTTTTAATTCTTTTCCTAGAACTCTTGAACCTGTACCATAATGCTATTCAAGAGCTCTGATTAAATATATTCTTTATTTCCAAGAGTACCTTAGTGCTAAATATGAGCATTATGTTATTACAAACAACCAAAAAAATAGTAATTGTAGAAACACAAAAAGCTTGAGTGTGCAGAAGTAGGGAAGGATCTGCTACATAATTGGAAAAAAGAGAGACGCTCCTCCAGTTGTCCAAATAATATTTAAAGTGAATTTTTCAAATAAAAAAAATGTGTGTTAATTGGGATTTGCCACTGTTCATCCATGTGCCGAGTTATTAGTAGCACCATCTTCTTACTTTAATTTCTATCTTCAGATAACTTGTGTTTATCATATTCTTAATTATATATTTTTTCTCGTCAGAAAAATAGAGGTAGGACTGGCAAATAAGATGTGTCCTAACTACAAATTAAGAGATGATGTATCCTGGTAAAATTCTTTGGAGTATGACCCTTTCGCCCCTCCTTTCCAAATTCCTATCTAAACTAAGGATTGTTTATTCTATGCTCACCTGAGAAAAGTAACCACTATAGGGAAGAATAAAAGAATAAAGAGTTGGCATAACTTGAGAATATTTCTCACCTCCAATACACTCACCCTCCTTACAGTTTGAGCTTCCAATTTTATCTACATAACCAGAGCATTCCTACATTGGACAGTGGTGTACAGAGAAGGTGTCATTTTCACAGCTGGCTAAAATACAAGGTTGCTGAGGTTGAGATGAGGCCTGGCAGGCCTGAGCAATGATAAGCTTAAAATTTAAAACTAGTAGTTAAGCAATCTTGACTAATTTATTCATTCACCAATTATTCATTATGCACCTACCATGTGTCAGGTTTAGTCTAGGTGCTGAAGATAAAAATGTGAGTAAGAAACAGTTCCTACTCTATAGGATCTTATAACCAGTGATTGCGACAGATTAAACAGGCAATTTCAGTATAATGTAACTGTTCTCTGGGACACAGAAGGCCCTATCTCAGCCTCTGTTGGCAAAAGATGACTTTCTGATGGACCACTTTCTAGGTTTGAGCCTAAAAAATGAGTAGGATTTGGCCAGATTAAATGGGTAAAGGGGATTTTCCAGGTCATATTTGATAGCAAATATTTGATGAAGTAAAAAAGAGCATTTTATTTTGCCCAACTCTTTTCTTATTATGTTTTAAAACTATGCAAAAGAAGCATAGCTAAGGATATTATCATCACAAATCTTGCATCACCCAGCATTGAAAGATACTAGGAATTCAACATCACCATAAAAGAGATCTAATATTGAAATCAAGGAAATGGTAATAATGATAACAATCCAACTATAATGGAAAAGTAAATAGCATATAGAACCTTCTCTGCCCATAAGTTGGTTTGCCTCTGTATATTGGTTCATTTATTATTCATTTCAGAATGAAACACGGTTCACTGGACAAAGGCATGGAAGATTTCTTTAATAACTCTCAGTACTAATTTAATTCTACTTAAACACACATATTCTAGTGAATGCCACATGCTTTTCAGCATGATTTTTATGTGTAAATCAGGATAATATGTTTTCAGATCATTAAGTAAAAGGAAGCATGAACTAAAACCTATTTAATCAATGAGGTATCACCTTTAAACTGCCACAAGATCATAAAAAAGATAATTTTAAAGCTATAAGTTTCCTAATTGTAATCAACAACAATCTAATGAAAAAAGAAAGTATGTCCTAATGGCCATAATAAACTTTAGCGAATCACTGTCTGTATTTGAAGACATTTGCTTCCTCTTTGGTGAAGGACTGACTCCTAAATTCTAGATTTCTGAATACATAAAGTGAAAGATTGCATCAGGCCCAGAGAGTGTGGGCCTGCAGTGCAGTATGGTAATGACACAGATAAGCATCCACAGAGCAAAGATGAAGATAAGCCTCAGTTAACAGTTTACTCAGTTTGACTGCACCATTATAAAACAATATTTTAGTTTCTTTCTGTTTGCATAATATTAACCCTTTTACTGACAGGTATATTCACATAGCGCATATTCAGTTAGCAATAGGACCTTGCTATTTTTAATTGAATCATGATATATGTATAAATAACAAATTATTAGACCATACATTCCTAAAAACATAAACAATGAATTAAATTTGCCCTATTTTATGAATATGATATAAATTACTGTAAATCACAAACTATTTAAATCAGTATAAATACCATCAAATAAACATGCTTATTAAATATTGTATATATCCTGTAGAAAAGGTATTACTATATAACTTAAAATCTCCATTATGGCACTGATTACTCTTTAATTTCTAAATTTGAATAAAGGATATTATATTCTAAGGTTTAGAGTCATCACCGTTTTCTATCCTTCCTAGCATGTGTATTGAAGTGAGAAATGAAGATATGAATACCTAAGGTTTATTTTAGTGGGGGGAGTTTGTTTTATTTTGGGTTTCAGTCTCAATTTTTAAATAAATATATCTAAATTCAATTCCCTTTTAAAATTATTGTCTCAATAAATATGATACTAACCTGAGTTGATCAGCCTCAAAAGTTTCTTTTATGCATTCTTTTCTTAAGTAATGTAGCTTCTGACATTTAGAGTTTCAAGTACTTTAGTAAACATCAATTCACTAATTTTAATAATGGCATAAAAGGTAGATAATAGTGAGTGGTTTTATGATACAACAAGTAATGAATCTTTTTTGCAGGGGAGCGGTTCCATACAAACTGAAGATTCCCCTTTATTTTTCTCCAGTGATAAGGCACTTTCTGCTCTTATACTCTTCATAACTGGAAGTGGGGTTAACCTGCCCTTCGGATTGCTGATAAAAGATTGTGACATTCTCCCTTAGTTCAGAATACACTCATTCCTGGGAGATGGGCTACAGGGCAGACGCTGGATGACCTGGGGTCCTTTGCCTTCAGGATTTTCAGAAAACACACATTCTTTAGCACTCAATTGAGAGTCATGCTCTTAACATTTTTGGGCATGCTTTCTGTTCAAGGGCCATCCAAGTCAACCCTAGCGGGGTTTTCTTCAATGCAATTATATTTCCCACAACGAGTTAAAACATGGTGAAGCTCATGGCACATCAAAATAATGGTAATTGTGAACAGGTCGATTTTTATAGAAATATTTAAAATAAAAATATGCAGACTGTATCACATTTCACCCATGAATGTGGCCCTGCTGAACTGTAATTATTAGGATTAGGAATTTAAAGGTGTTTTTTCAGTAGTGCAAATGGAATTTTCCTATTCTATCATCTGCACCCTGCCCTTTTTGCCAAATGAAGTACTTTAAGTATACGTTTGAACTAGTTATTTAGAACACCAGGAATGAGAACCATTTGCAGTAGAAATTGGAAGCTCAAATTGCAAATATAAATTTTGGCTTTAAGTAAAGTCTTGAACAAAAGCATTTCCCAATTTTCTTAACATGCAGAAATCCAGATATATATATGTGTGTGTGTGTGTGTGTGTGTGGTATATACACACATACACACGCAGTGTGAGATGGATGAAAGCAGTCTCAACAAAATAATAAAAGGCTGTCAATTAAAGAATCCGAATAAACAAAGCAAAACAACAATCAAAAGAACCAGAAATACAACTGAGCCTCTAAGTTCTAAAATAAAATACCTCAAAAAATAAACAAGGTATTCAATGGACACTTAATTCTAGGGCATTTATATAAAATTAGATAGCCAACATTTGCATAGACTTACCTCCTGGAGGCATTGCAATTGTTATAGGATCAGTTATCAAGCTGCCTTGGCTATTTGAAATATTCACTTGTACAGTATAGTTGGTAAAAGGAACCAGCCCATCGATGAGCACCCAAAGGTTTGTCTCTTCTCCGCTGTACATGACTTTTGTGACATTCAGAAGGGTGTAGTTATTACCTGCTGATTAAAAAAGAAAATTATTAAAATAAATACATATTTAAGAATTCATTCCTGCTATTATTTGAGTATTTTCTTGAGTTTCTAAATATACTGTACCAAATAGATCTGTAACTTTACCACTCTAAGAGGCATTACACGTGCTTCTATCAATGCACATATTTGGGTTTTATTATCCTGTGAACAAAAGTGTTATCTGAGTTGTCCTGGCCAGTTCATTCATCATGGCAATCGAAATAATTTGATGAATATTCTTAGATAACTGTAGGATAAAGCCATATCACAAGTATCAAGCATATAAGTAAAAATATTGCACAAATGTAGAAATTGATTACTTGATGAGTTGTTTATACTTTTTTGAGTTTTTTTTTTCCAATAAAAATCCCTGAATTTTTTTGGATGTGCAGACAGGAAGAAATAACACATTATTCCTCAAATAGAATCGTTCTGGATATACATATTATACTCAGACATATTTGTCAGATATTGTATATTTCACAAACTGAGGTGTTTTCTGTTCACTTTGCTTGAAATATGGGTGGATTTCTTTCTATCTAATGCCCCTTTATATTATAATTAGTCAGAATATCTTGAAAAGCAACTGGGGATGGGAGGTACTATGTGTCCACTTTGATCAGAAGATCTAATATTTTTAGCTTTATGAGAAAATGCAGAAGCTACCTAGCTATATAAAAGAATCACTTTCAATACATCCTCACCCTGGTCCCACCACCACTGTCCTTCCAAAGCTTTAGCAAACCCATTCTTAAATCTCATCAGTCCAAAATGCAGGAAAATACTGCTGCCTAGTAACAGTGTTTTATCTCTCTCTCTTACAGCATTAGGTTAAATTTCAGGTTAAGAGTAAACAATTAGGGTTAAAATAAGAAAAGGGCTACAAATGAAAATTGTAACACTTTTCTATATAAGATGCTTTCCTGAAAAATTTATGAGACAATTTTTTTAAATGCTGCTTAATGTTTGTCACTTTTAGAAATCATACAATAACTCTTAAAAAACATAAAAATGAATGATTAAGAGTACCACCCAGGCTGGGCAACATAGCAAGACCTCATCTCCAAAAAAAAAAAAAAATTAAAATTAAAAATTATCTGGTCATGATGGTATGAGCCTGTAGTTTTAGCTAGTCAGGAGGCTGAGGTAGGAGAATCACTTGAACCCACAAATTTGAGATTACAGTGAACTATAATTGTGTCACTGCACTCCAGATTGGGTGACAGAGTGAGACTTTTTATCTAAAAGAGCACCAATATTTACTTCAAATAATCTTCTTTCTATATACAACCACTTTTTATTATATGTACATTCAATCTTTCACACACAAATTCTGCAGATATAGAGAAATGAATTAAAAAACACATGATATTGAGCTTCAAAGGGAAGAACAAGCATACTCGCAAGATCTCCAGATACTGACATAATCTTTATTGAACAAATGCTTAAAAAGTAAAAGATGGCATCATACTAAAAGTGATCTTGCATTGTATAGTATACAAAATGCAAGGTTTACAATATTTACAAAAACATTATATTTTACACAGTTTAGTAGCAAAGTATAGTGCAAAGGAAAGAACATAAATTTGGTTGTCAAAAAGTCCTGCATTTGAACTTGTTCTTGTATTCTTTAGCAATGTGCTCTTTGCTAATTTACTTAATATTTCTGAATGTCTGGTTCTTCATCTGTGAACTGGGAATAATACAGTATTTATATTGCAGTGTTATTGTGAAAATTAAGTGAGATTATTTCTTTATCATATCCAGCACATAATAGTTGCTCACAAACAACAGCTAGGAATGATGTTATTGTTTTTGTTGTAATCCATACAACTGATACATTCTAGCCATTTAGAACTAGCAAGTGATTAAGAATTTTGTACCCTGTATTTCATTTTCTCAGTAGCAATTACCTACTTATTCTGTACCCCTTCCAACCTAACAATGTATTATTAATCAAAATTCTAAGGTTTTTCAATGAATAAAGCAGCACTAATCTCATCGACTACCAATGTGCCATTGTCCCCTCAGATTATATTTCAAACTGAAATTAATGAAGATCAAATAATGCAAAAGAGGGTCTGATACCTGGTTATTACTTGACTATTTTCATGAAATGTGGGTAGGTCCAGCAAATTGTGAAAACATACAAAAGATTACTTAAAAAGATACTTATAACAATTCGGGGATGGAGGAAGTCACTGAAAAATCTACGGTTACAAAATACTCAGGAGTTTTTTCCATGAGCAGAAGAGAGCCCTAGTGACATAATATAATTTATTACTCTGGACCCAAAATTGGCACATCCAAATAAGTAGTTTATTTCTAAAGAAATAAACAGTGCTTGTGGGCTAAAACATGACAATGATCATTTCTATTCACTTTCAGTAAAGTCAGATAAAGAATATTCATAGCTTAAAGAATGATTTCAAGGTCCTAAAATGTAAGTAGATAATGCACTCCTCTATATGTGTAACAGATATTAGCAAGATGTTATGAAACCTACAAAGCAGCGTTTGGTAATTTCATTATGCACTAAAAAGACATTTCCAATTTATGCCATTTTAGCTTTCCTAGGTTCTTTACAACTAGTCAGCTTGCTTCTACTGAAGATTATTGAGCTCCAACTGCATGCAAGGAGAAGGCTTTGCTAGGCACTGATGAGAACATGCCCCAAGTACGTAAGACATAACTCCTGCACTCAAGAAACCTGGTTAAGATTAAATGTGACCATCCTAACCATTGCCTAAGAACAATTACACGGTCAGCACGGGAAGATCTACTCCTGTCCCCATGATATTGAGCTCCTTGGAAGTATTTCTGCTGTCATTATATGCTCAATTGTAAACTTTTAAAAAGGTCAGCTTGTCCTATAGACTCAAGCAGATATTCAATTGACTCTCAAGTAGCATAACTGTGCAGGTCTTATAAAAGCAACAATGGAAATTCTAAAATTAAGCCATGAGAACATAATTTTACAAATTTTCAGCCGGGGACAAATACAAAATCAATGAGTAAATGTGTATGAGTATAATATTGGTGAAGTTTTTTCCATTGCATTTTGCTTGTTTGTTTTTTAAGGAAATTTTGAGCTGTAAAACAAACACTATTGCTTGCTTTGAAATAGTGTTTCCCCTGGCATGGCAGGGGGAAATATATAAGTAGCACTTTATTCTAAGCTTCCTAGATAACAACATTAATACATGGTAATTATATAATTAGTTGTAACATTAAGTTCTAGTTATAGAACAATGATTACTCAGTAATTATAAGAAGTATATAATTACTCAATAATTATGAGAAGTATGCAATTACATAACCATTTTGCTCAGCTCAAAAAAGAACTTGTACATCTCCAGGAACTATGCAGCTGAGTGAGTCTAATGTTCTCTCACCCCTGCAAACATACAGTTCAGTTCACAGACCTAGAGTAACTGACAGGATTTCAGCCCTCAGTGAAGCTCAAAAATTTCCAGATTCAAAACCAAAGCAGGATCCACAGATTTTAGCTCTTCCTCCATTTCACTCTCACTGTCTTTCCTTTCTTCCTTTGAACTTTAGGAATTTGGGCTCCTCAATATGGGGGAGAGGGGTAGATTTTTAAAATGCATGTCCTCAGGTTCCTCCTCTTGAGATGGTTGTGCTTTGCCACTTTTCACTGCATAAACTGGGCTTTCGGTGGGCTGGAAAATGCAGCCTCGTTGGTTCAGCCTCAAAAATCAAGCTTGAAAATGTGAAAGTGATAAGCATGTCCTATCGCAGGCGACCATTCCTGTCTGGTTGGCCCTCCAATCTGACCCTATTTGTGAGTATAAGTGGATGGTGCAAAACCTTTTAAGCTTCTGTGTTCTGGAACCGCAACTCCCCACTGCCTGCCTCGCCCCAACCCAAGCACTGTGATTTGAAGCTGAGCTGCCCTCCTCCACCCTCTGTGACTTGGTCTGAGCCATTGGCTTTAACTGGAGGTCTCACTTAGCTCTTTGCAAAATGAGGTTGCCAATACCAATGTTCCAGGTACAACCTACATCAAAATCACGTGGGGGTATCTCATAAACATTCACATATCTGAATTCTACCCCAGGCCTACTGGATGAGCATCAGAGCATAGGGTGCTTGGGTCACTAGCTTTGGACTAGCTTTGGACTATAACATGTTTACTCTATCAGTGAAATAAGTGTAAAGCTAAGGTTTAAAACAGATGTCTCCTTATAGACTACAAAATCCAATGAAGTTGTTCTATAAGAAAATTTAAAATATGCATAAAAACAATTTTAAAAATAACTGATTATTGCACACTTAAGAACAGTAACATCAGGGTTTCTGATTTAAGTATTATACCTCTTTCTCTCTGTCACTATCTTCCCACTGAAGATGCAGAGGAAGAAAAGATTTTTTGTGTATTGGCCAACAGCACACATCATAAAGATAAAATAAGTTTTGTATAGATCATGTAGAATTTCTACATAAACTCCTAACTGCTCTTTCAATCTATCTCACATTCTAAAGGGTATTGAAAGAGGTTAATTCATTCAGTCCTACTCTCCTATTTTATTTCAAAGAAAAGTGTTACATGAAAAAATAGACCAAATAAATCTCATATGAACAACAGATTTTACTTATAAAAAAACCTTTTCTTTAGTCTCAAATATAAAGTCTTAACTGAAATGTTAACAATATTAATGCCCCTTTTCTAAGATGAAAATCTTATTTTCAATGCTCTTTTTTTTTGTTGTTGAATAGTAGAAAATCTATGCAATTATTTTTAAGGAAAAACAGCATAAATGGATATTTTCACATGTATGACTCAGGGATGCGTAAATGATTGCTGTCCTGAGAATACCATCCTATGGGGTTTTCTAGATTGAAATAACATAAATGGGTATCCTTTCCTATTCTTGTTATAATCATTGTCACAAGAATTTTAATGCACCATATATTCCATAATTTTTTTTTACTCTGTGCTGTACTGCTCTGACCTTTTCAATATTCTATAATTTGACTGGCTGGCCATTTCAGTTCTCTCCTTTTTACAGCCTTATTAACTTGTGGGAAAGAGGTGACATGAACAACCAATCAGAATACATAATATTGCAAAGGTCAGCGTAGTCCTGTACAGTATCATCACACACGCAATACTGTATGCCAGGCATTAACATTCTGATATCTTATTCATGTGACAAAGATTGTAACAAGAACAGAAAATGGCACAACATGAATCCATTCTCATGACAAAGATTATAATGAGAAATGACAGCGAACAAACCAAACTGATTCTTGTTACCTTGTGAGGATTTTATATGTCAGGCCTGGTCCTGCTTTAAGTTAGTCTTTTTCTGAATCCAATTATACCTTAAGGTAGAAAAGGTATTAACTATTTTTTCCCACTTCTTGCTGTACAAAGAAATACTATATTTTTCTGGTATTAGGGTCTCAATTTTAGAGTTGTTCAGTTCCATCTCACTATCACGAAATTCTGCCAATACCAAAATCAGAAGACACTGAATTGTGATCAAGGTAAACTGGCAAAATCAGCCTTTACTGTGAGCCAAGAATTTCAGGTCGCTCTATATAGCCTGTATTAATATTTAAGTTACATTTATTTATTCCTTCTAAAAATATTATTTTAAATTATTTTAACCAAAAAGCAAGTGTTTCTTCCAAATTCCATTTTTCTGATAGATCTCATGTTGGTAGGAATCTGAAAGGTGCTGAGTATTTGTTTATTTTGTAATTAATATATGGTGAAAGAAATCTATTCCTGGCCTTAAGTTTTTGACAATGTATAAAATATTTATAGACATATGCCTGCAAAGCTGTCTTCTCCACAGAATGTTTTGAAAGAGAAATAAATAGCCTATGAACCACTAAGACCTTCTGAGGACGGCGCTCGATTAATGCATCATATTTCTTACATTACTGTAATTACTGTAATAGTGATTTTAATTAGTTGTCATCTAGTCAAAGCTGTACTTCTTTGACTCCTCTTTAAATTGGTCATTCCTCTAGCATGACAACTGTAGTGCAGGGAATAAATACATGCGCTATTTTATCAACTCACCAAAAGACGCTTCAGACACATTTGTCCTGGTTGTGCCCATACAAGAGCAATAACAACTCTATAGATATTGAGAATCTTTATGTTTTGTTCTCTTGATCTTTTTTTAACGTGTAGGCACAATTACTGTTCTAAATATTGCAAATTATTTTTTAAAGTTTGTTGAAGCATGTTCTATTTTTCCCCATCAAACTTTCTCTATGTACCACAGTCAGATTTTCCTAAATCCATCTCATTTTATGAACATCAGAAAGGAATTATAATGCATAAAGGATAGACAAAAATCTCTGTACCTTATGCTTAATATTTCTGTAATCCTAAAACTGCTCTAAAAATAGTCAAAAAAATGAAAGATACATGTATATATGCATGTATATTATACATTTTATATATAAAGTTCACTATGGTATATAAAATTCAGTATAGTTCACTATATTATATGTATATAAACACACACAGAAAGAGAGAGAGTAAATTCAGAGATGTACTGTGACTATCGTAAATTGTAGAAGTATGGTCTATTTTCACTAACCATGTTATGCTCTGAAATGTCAGGGTTTTTTTTTTCCACTTTGACTTATTTTTTTTGCCATTTGGGCAAACTTTTTTCCAACTGAATGAACTGATGCCGTTATCTCAATCAGCTTAAAGTTATTTGAACAAATATACTCCCACAGAAAGTGGTCTCCAGCTTCCACACTAAACACTGGACATGACTACAACTATTTTATCACCAAAATGTGTTTCCTTTTAAAGTTCTGGTAGAGCCTTACTAACCATGTTGAACATGCTGAGCCTGTGGTGCTACTAGGATCAGATGAGTAATTTGACAACCATTGTTGATCCCAGACAAAGCCTATTGTCCATTCTTTGTTTAATGACATGTTTAACATTTTCTTCTAACTACTAGAATATATATACTTGAGACAGTTCCTCTGTAAAAGAAGAGCAATGACTTGGGGGATCTGGATGAGAATGATATCATGTTTTGCTGTTGAATTCTACCTGTTTCATTTGCTACAGTCGCACAGTCAGGTGTTCCCGTGTTAGTTACCTATCAATGTGTCATGGTACCACCACAAACTTAGCAACATACATTTATAGTCTCATAGTTTCTGTGAGTCAGGAGTCTGGCACGGCTAACTGGGTCCTGTGCTCAGGGTCTCAAAAGACTGCAGTCAAGGTGTTGGCCAGGACTGAAGTCCCATCTGAAGGCTCCAATGAGGAAGGATCTCTTGCAAGCTCAGGTGGTTGTTGGTAGCTTTCAATTTGTTGTAGGCTGTCGAGACTGAGGGTCTCAGTTTTTTCCAGCTGTTGGCTCAAGGCTGCTCTCAGTTACTAGTTTTGTGTTGCCTGGATCTCACCCTCATTTCTTCCCATATGGGCCTCCCCAGCATGACCACTTGGTGTATCAAAAAGAGGGAGTATCCTAGCAAGATAGGTTACAATCTTATGGAGGTGGCATGCTGTCACCTTTGCTATGTTCTACTGGTGAGAAGCAAGTCACAGGTTTTGAAGACACCCAAGGGAAGGAGAGTAAACAAGGACATGAACACCAGGAGGTGGGGAAAGTCAGATGCCACCTTACAGTCTCCCTGTTAGTCTCTGAACTGTATATATGAATCACCTTGCTAGAAAGAGATTTTGGACAAATTGTGAACTTCCACAGCTTCTAAATTAAGTAGTACCACACAATTGTCTTTCCAAAATACCTGGCAGAATGGAAACAAACTATGAAAACAATAACATTAACAATTTCAGTTGAAAATTCTCCAGGTACAAATGTATAAAGGAAAAGGAAAAAAGAATGACTGACATGAATTTTGAAACCTAAAAGAAGAAAGAGATGGTAAATTCTTTCTTAGTATAGCACAGATCCTAACTTTGTTCCCAGAGGAAGGAGTATAAGCCAAAAATCTCCTCTCCAATATGTAGAGAAATGAACTGAGTAGAGTCTGCAGAGACAGGAAGAGAAATCGGGGCTGGCCATCCTGCCAAGCACTGTGCTGAGTTGGGGGAAAAAGCTGGTGTTCCCAGGAGTGGGAGATGCATATGAATAAATGGAGCAAGTGCTGCCACAAAAGCTATATAATAGGATCTCAGAGGAGATAGAAAATCTGGATTCCCCAGAATTCTGCCCAGTGCATCTTCGCACCCTCTAGCAACACCTAGTGCTCAAAGTTTAGGTCAAAAGAAGATTAACTAGCACCAGAAAGGAAAGGAAGTAGACCAAGCTCAGAACCAGTGCAAAATCTGGACAGAGCTGCCCATACAATGCATAAGCAAGATGAGGTTGAAGAAAAAAATAATATATCGAGTATTGTACATACAGCTAAAGAGAAAGGATTCTAACATAAAAAGACAAAATAACCATGCAGTTTGGGAAAAAATGACATATATTCCCTATAACATGATAAAATGATATTGCAGAGACAGAGAAACAATCTGGAAATTAAAAAATGCATTAAGTATTTAATAAGCAAGTTAGAAAAAGCCAGGAACAGAATAGATAGAGCTAAAATCTAAATCAATGGTGTGATGAAAAGCCTTGAGATAATCATAATTAATGCATAAGTAAAAAGATCAAGAAATTATAACAATCAGGGAGAAGATAATAGGTATGTAGAAAGAAATGATTAGAAATATAACTTAATTTTCTCTTTTTTTGTAAATGAAAGGACAGCTGAAGTTCATGAGGTAAGACCATGGGATTGCCAGTCAGTTGCATTGCTTTCACCTGGGGACTACAAAGCTTGCTCCAGTGAAACAACGGCTCACAGTCAACTAAGGATTATTCAAGATGCCTCTAAAATTGTTGAGAATCCAGAAGCAGAGTGATAATTTTCCAAGGCAGCTGAATGGTGATGGTGCCAGTTAGGGTGTCCTAAGAAGGCACAAGCTCGTCTGGGTCAATGTTATTTGTGGTTCTGCGCAAGTCTGACTCTCCAGCTTTCCTGACAACTTTTTGAACTGTTGAATTCCTTTAATATAATTCATCTCTGCCTGAATTAACCAAATTTGTTTCTGTTGTTTGCTACCAAGAATCACCCATGAATTGAGAAAGCTCTAAAATAATGTTCACTACCATTGGTAGTGGGATTTTAGTGGATGTTGTTTTTCTGTATTACGTAGATTTTTAAATTAGCATTCATATTTTTTGCAAAATCAAATGAATCATGAGAGGATTGAAATATCCAAGGAAAGTATGTAAATTGCATTTTAATTTATAAACAAGTTATAATAAAACAGGGGCCCACAAACTATAATCTACAAGCCAAATTTGGCCAGCTGCCTATTTTTGTAAATAAAGGCTTATTAGAACAAAAGTAATTATCTTTCTAGGAATTTTCATGATATAACTGCAGAATTGAGTAATTATGGCAGGGACCATATTGCCTCCAAAGTCTAAAGTGTTTACTTTCTGTCCCTTTATAGAAAAGATTTGCCAACCTCTGAATTAAACAATTAAAGAAGCTAACTTTTAAAAAAATATACTGCCTTCCTGAATAAAGGGAGCAATTTCCAGTTTCTAGAATGATTCTCTAGAGTAAATATTTTTTTTTTAAAGAGTGGAACAAAGCATGTGGAAAGAATATTTTGTTGATATAGCCCTTTGTTACATCACTGCACCATACCTTCATTAATGCTTTGACTATCTTTCATTATTCAGCATTAATAAATGCAAATTACTGAAAAGGAAATGAAGCTGGACAAAAATAAGTTCTAGATAGTTCCCTAATTCCACATGCCTAGGAAGTTTGCCAATGGAAATCCAAGTGCCTGGCTTATATAGCTTATATAGCTGCTGTTCTAAAGGCTTAATAAGAGTAACTGAAGAGTAATTAATGGTGCCTGAATGAAAGAAATATGGGTTTACTATTTTAACTCCTTCTAAAATACCTTTTTACAACATTCAAGGTCATATGTCTTCCTGAAAAAAAAATCAGTGGTAGGTAATTTGTCCAAAACATGAAACACCCCCTTCCTATGGATTCTAGTGAAAATAAGTAAGTGGCTAAATAAGGCTAAAATGTTTGCTGAAAGTAACAAATGCAGTGTTAATATTACCTTGAAATTTATTTTAAGAATATGATTAGATAAATGCATCAAATAATTGCCTTATTCTAAGTATCAAATAATGAATTACTGAATGGTTTAATTGTGCCTTTTCAAAAATTTTGCTTAAGAACCTAGAACAGGTGGCTAGAGTCAGAAGCAAGAGAACAATAATATGGTACCATGAGTCCCGAAATAAGCATTCGATACGTAAAGGATCATAAGATATAAATTTGTTTGTAAAGCAAAGAAAGTTTAATATATAAATGTTGGCCTCATTGAGGAACAACTTAATCAATTTTGCTCTCTAATTTAAAGTTGAGCTGTTTTTCTCTTTTAAATCCCCCAGTTGGTGGCTTTCCAGCCTGGACAATTATAGAAATGAAAAGACCTAGCCTGGATACCTTCAAAGGCATTTTATTCACCTTAACTGTTTTCTTATTATTAACCTAGACCAGTTGATATGGGTCAGCTCTGAAACAAGCATGTGAAAATAAATAAGATCTTTGTCATGAAAAATAATCATTTACCTAATAGCACCCTAAGAATGTGGTTTGTAGCCACCAGTTGTATTAACAGGTCTTTTTTTAAAAGAAAGAATAAAGTTATTTTAAAACATGACTACATCTTAAGAAAAATATTGAGAAATTTGAAGAGTTTGTTGATGATGTTATAGCTACATATTTTAAGTCTTTATTTTTTAATCCTTGTTCATTTGTGGGGCTTCCATTGTCAGTATGCAAATGAAGATTATTATCTTCTTTCTAAACATGTTCATAACTCATAGATGTCAATAAAAATATTCAGTTCTTTGGGGGAGATGATCAGAAAGAAACTGGCTAAAAAGCGTACCTGGGGATCTCCAATCCATAATCAAATATCGAGATTGATTGTCTCACTTGCACTTGTATTGATTTCAATTGGAGTAGCTCACCCAAGGGAATAATAAAAATGTGGAATAAAACTGATTTATGAGAACAAAATAAATCCTTTTGTGAGTGTAATGAATTGGTACTATTTAACCCTTTCAATCACAGGGTGAAAAACTATTTATTTTTTAAGAATGCTGAACTAGCCAAAAGAAGTCATACCAGAAATGCCAATACTGCCAAGTGCCATTACACGAAGTTGTAATGCTGGGGAAGAAATGCTGCTCTAAACTTGATGGAAGGCATTGTTTGACATATGACATGCTTTTAGCTTTCCTGGGCCAACTTCTATGTGTCATCACAAATGATGGACCTATAGATCCAAACTATTACAGAATCACTCAGTAGATGTTTATTGTGCTTATTTACATGACTTATAAGACAGTTGAGAAGCTAGAACAAAACATAGTGGTACAACATTAACTACATTTAATTTTTTTCTCAATATAGGTGTTCTTGGTTTTAACTCAAAACTTAGCATTTAACAATTATATTCATGGGACACTCAACAATATTCAAGAATAACAGGGATATTCAGGAGAGACAGACTTTGGCATAATTTGGCACAAATATTTGCCTTAAGAAAATTGGAGGACCAAATAAAAAAGGAGATGATTTGTTTATAAAACCCAGCAACTGTTTGACTCTATCAATTGAGCCAACCAGCCACGCAGCTGATTCAATAAGAAAAATATCAGTCACGTCATTATTTCTTGAAACCCAGTAGACAAAACATTCCCAATAGTTTGGCATTGATTTAACTTTTAGCTTTTCCTCTGTGTTAACCTCTTATACATGTGTTCTAAACCTTTGCTGTCCAATACAATAGCCCCTATCCACATATGCCTATTGAGCACTTGAAATGTGGCTAGTATGGCTGAGGAGCTGAATTTCTAATTTGATTTTAATGAATTTAAATTAAAAATTGATCATTGATTCAGTTACTGGAAAACTTTTAAATACATTTGAAACAATTTGGTATGTGGATCTACTTTCTCAGCTGAGAACTTATGACATCTAATTGCAGATTGAATATATCTGATAAAAAATCTAAATTGAAATATCCTATAAGTGTAAAATACAGACATAGATTTGGTAGAAAAAATAATGTATTATCTCGTTAACTTTTAGGTTTTAATTACATGTTAAAATAATGATATTTTATATAGATTGTATTACATAAGGTATACTACTTTTTTTTTTTTTTTTTTTTTTTTTTTGAGACTAAGTCACTCTGTCGCCCAGACTGGAGTGCAGTGGTGTGATCTTGGCTCACTGCAAACTCTGCCTCTCACGTTCAAGTGATTCTCCCACCTCAGCCTCCTGAGTAGCTGAGAGACTACAGGCATGCGCCACCACTCCTGGCTAATTTTTGTATTTTTAGTAGAGACGGGGTTTTGCCATGTCACCCAGACTGGTCTCAAACTCCTGACCTCAGGTGGTCTGCCACCCTCGGCCTCCCAAAATGCTGGGATCACAGGTGTAAGCCACCGCACCAAGCCCTACTAAATTAGTTTTAACTGTTTCATTTTACTTTTTAAAAATGTGCATTTTAGAAAATTCAAAATTATATATGTAGCTCACATTATATTTCTATTAGGCAGTGCTGTTCTGATGTGCTAAAGGGACAATTAGAATGCACATTTAAAATCCAGGTTCATTTTCATTTTAAATCAATGGAAGAAAACCTCATTGTTCAAAGATCTGCCTACCTATACTCACAAGAGATGGAGGTGAAACTTTTATTCACAGAATGCACAGATTCTGTTCAATACATTGCATTGAATTCATAGTCCTAAGAAAGCTGATTTCAGAACAACTTAGGAGTGTTACAAGAAGGAATGCGTTGATTTGTTATCAGTTTGGCTTATACTGTCATTGTGTTTAATGAAAGTACATAAAAGTAACTTTATCTCCACTGGCATAAAAAGGCTTTTTAAAAAATTAATACATTTTACTATTTACAATGAAACATAATTTAATTCAGTTTGATGGTACCATAATTATTATAGCATAATAATTTTTCTAGCATGATAACTTTGGCATGTATGCCATACAGAGTAAATCATTAAATAGGAAACAGGTACAAATCAGAAAGATAATAAGAAAATCTATTATCATAAAGACATAAATTATTAGGGAAAAGTGGAAGTAAACCACTTTTAGCTAAAGAGATTCAAGCAAAAGGCGATAATAAATAATAATTGTAATTGCTGGGATTCTGAAAGAAACTGAGGCCCAAGGTTTTTAACATCTCTTGTATAACAAACTCAAGATTTTTGTTCCCAATTTCTTATTAGAGTTTGAAGTTTGAAGGTCTTTTGTTTCTGAAATGCTTCCAATAGTTTTGCTGTGAGATGAAACATGATATAAAGTCCTTCCTTCCCCCATGTTTTCCTCTTTTGGCTTCATATATTTCTTCTTTGTCTAACTATAAAAGAATTTTTTTTTATTGTAAATGTTAAGGCTATATCAGCAACCATAAAGAGAAAAGCTGAAATTACCTAAAATGTGAAGATAATCATTGTTGTTCATATTTTGGTATATTTTGGTGTGTGTCCTTCATATTTGTTCAGATATATATATATATACACACACACATCTATGTATGTACATACATCTATATATATGTGATCTACTGTCATATATTGCAATTATAGAATTTTATGATGCTCATTGTTTTATAGCTGTAAGAATATATATTTTCTCATCAACAAATATACAGTATAATCTTTGTAATGGATTTACCACAATGCCTTCAATCCATATAGTTGAATATTTAGAAACACCCACCCTCTTGATTTTTATTATACATATAAACTCTGTCAGGGACATAATTTTATAAGGATTTTCCTGTGCACCTATCTAATTTTTTTCTAAAAATTTCAATAAGGATAATTTCTGAGGTTCTCAATGGATAGGAATATTTGAAACCTCTTATATTTACATCATAAGCTTATTTAAATAATCTCACATGAATTACTGGAAGCAAATAATTACTAAAAAAAATTGGTCACGGCTTATTTAAAGAAACCATAGTGTATGGATTGTATCTGTGACACAGAACGTGAATTATAGCTCTTTCTGTTCAAAGTAAAAATGTCTATCCTGTCTGTTAATGTGTTATATCCAGCTAAATTCATATGACTGAGTGGGCTGGACTCACGTTCTTTGAGTGTACAGATCTGTGTATTTTCTGTCTTCCTGGAGCTGGAGAAATTGCTAACTCAGAGATTTATAAATATTTTTAAAGTATTGAATAAAAATGGCATGTTTCAAAAACACTGATGTAATACCAGAGATTTTTGTAATAGTATAATAAAAATGAATTAACATAATCACAAAAGTAAAAATACCTGGAATAACCCTAACAAAAAATGTGAGGTCTTTATGGGGAAAATAACAAAACTTTACTGGAGATATAAGCTGCTTAAGTAAATGGAACAATAACACATTTCCTGATGAGCAGTATTTTAAGATGTAAGTTGCAGAAGAATTAATGTATAAGAAGGAGACTCCATTAAAAATACTGCTGTCATTTTTTCAACTCAATCTAATGTTCAATTAGAAGAATATGCATATGAAAAGAACTAAGACCTTTTAACAGAAATGAATAATAACCTGAAGGGAGAAAATAATAACTTTACCCATAAGATACAAAGGTATTTTCTAAATAATTAAGATGTTGAAAGCACCACAATTCAATCAGAATAGAAACAGGTATAAGGAGAAGAAATAAATAGCTCAGAAACAGGCAGCATCATGTATACAAATTTAAGTCTGATAAATTTAGCAAGATAAAGCAACATATGTTTCAACTCTAGATGGAGAAAATATTTTTTATAAAAATAAATTAGCAAAGATTTAATTATCAAAAATCTGAAGTACTACATCATAAACCTCATAAAAAGACCAAAAAGATAAATCAGATAAAATATTTAAAATTGTAACGACTAAGAATTACTATCTATAATATTTTAGCTGCCATAAATACCAAAACAAATTTTAAAACTTCTAAAATATTCTGGGCAAAGTGTGTGAGCAGACAAAAAAAGGAAGAAAAACAAATAGGAAAAGAACTTATGGAAAATGTTTGGTCTCAATAGGAATAAAAGAAATGCAAATTAAAGCAACCTACCATTTTTATCTATCAAATTCATATAATTACAGACAGATGAACACATTTGTATACTATTAGAAGCCATGTGAAATGATGTAATTTTTTTGAAAGCATTTTGCCATGCATATCAAATGTCTTTAAAAATATACTCAACCTTTAATTTAGCAATTCCTTTGTTGTTATACATATTAAGGAAAAATGTAGAAGTATGTGTTAACAATAAATATTCTTTCAAATAGTAAGAATAAAAAACCTAAATATCCAACAATAAGGAATTGATAAATACATATTGGCACATCTATACTATAGTATATTAAGTACCTATTGAATATTAAATACTTGTTACGAGTTTTTTGTGTGTAATACAAGAAACATTCATGATATAATGTTAAATGTGTAAAGTATGATATGTTTGTAGTAAGATCTCAATACATTAAATATGCAAACACATGAATACACATATGTATACCTCCATAGAAAAAACGACTGTAAGCCAATAACACATTTATAATTGCTAACTTTTTTTTTTTTTTTTTCTGAGACAGAGTCTCACTCTGTCACCCAGGCTGGAGTGCAATGGCATGATCTTGGCTCACTGCAGTCTCCACCTCCTGGGTTCAAGCAATTCTCTGCCTCAGCCTGTCGAGTAGCTGGGATTACAGGCTCCTACCACCATGTCTGGCTAATTTTTTTTTTTTTTGTATTTTTAGTAGAAATGGGGTTTCACCATCTTGGACAGGCTGGTCTTGAACTCCTGACTTCGTGATCCACCCGCCTTAGCCTCCCAAACTGCTGGGTACAGGCATGAGCCCTTGCACCTGGTCTAACTGGTACCATTTTAACAAAACCGTCTCTGAAGAAAAAGGACACTCCCATCTAAGCCTTTAGCTACTAAATGTAACTAATATTCATCTGTGTAACAATTGAAAATTTATTGCGTCTATTTGATTCTTCTCTCTTTTCTTCTTTATTAGTCTTGCTAGTGTTCTATTAATTTTGTTGATCTTTTCAAAAAACCAGCTCCTGGATTCATTGATTTTTTGAAGGGTTTTTTGTGTCTCTATCTCCTTCAGTTCTGCTCTGATCTTAGTTATTTCTTGCCTTCTGCTTTTGAATGTGTTTGCTCTTGCTTCTCTAGTTCTTTTAATTGTGATGTTAGGGTGTCAATTTTAGATCTTTCCTGCTTTCTCTTGTGGGCATCCAGTGCTATAAATTTCCCTCTACACACTGCTTTGAATGTGTCCCAGAGATTCTGGTATGTTGTGTCTTTGTTCTCATTGGTTTCAAAGAACATCTTTATTTCTGCCTTCATTTCGTTATGTACCCAGTAGTCATTCAGGAGCAGGTTGTTCAGTTTCCATGTAGTTGAGTGGTTTCGAGTGAGTTTCTTAATCCTGAGTTCTAGTTTGATTGCACTGTGGTCTGAGGGACAGTTTGTTATAATTTCTATTCTTTTACATTTGCTGAGGAGTGCTTTACTTCCAACTATGTGGTCAGTTTTGGAATAGGTGTGGTGTGGTGCTGAAGAGGATGTATATTCTGTTGATTTGGGGTGGAGAGTTCTGTAGATGTCTATTAGGTCTGCTTGGTGCAGAGCTGAGTTTAATTCCTGGATATCCTTGTTAACTTTCTGTCTCGTTGATCTGTCTAATGTTGACAGTGGGGTGTTAAATTATCCCATTATTATTGTGTGGGAATCTAAGTCTCTTTGTAGGTCTCTAAGGACTTGCTTTATGAATCTGGGTGCTCCTGTATTGGGTGCATATATATTTAGGATAGTTAGCTCTTCTTGTTGAATTGATCCCTTTACCATTATGTAATGGCCTTCTTTGTCTCTTTTGATCTTTGTTGGTTTAAAGTCTGTTTTATCAGAGACTAGGATTGCAACCCCTGCCTTTTTCAGTTTTCCATTTGCTTGGTAGATCTTCCTCCATCCCTTTATTTTGAGCCTATGTGTGTGTCTGCACATGAGATGGGTTTCCTGAATACAGCACACTGATGGGTCTTGACTCTTTATCCAATTTGCCAGTCTGTGTCTTTTAATTGGAGCATTTAGCCCATTTACATTTAAGGTTAATATTGTTATGTGTGAATTTGATCCTGTCATTATGATGTTAGCTAGTTATTTTGCTCGTTAGTTGATGCAGTTTCTTCCTAGCCTTGATGGTCTTTACAATTTGGCATGTCTTTGCAGTGGCTGGTACCGGTTGTTCCTTTCCATGTTGAGTGCTTCCTTCAGGAGCTCTTTTAGGGCAGGCCTGGTGGTGACAAAATCTCTCAGCATTTGCTTGTCTGTAAAGGATTTTATTTCTCCTTCACTTGCGAAGCTTAGTTTGGCTGGATATGAAATTCTGGGTTGAAACTTCTTTTCTTTAAGAATGTTGAATATTGGCCCCCACTCTGTTCTGGCTTGTAGAGTTTCTGCTGACAGATCAGCTGTTAGTCTGATGGGCTTCCCTTTGTGGGTAACCCGACCTTTCTCTCTGGCTGCCCTTAACATTTTTTCCTTTATTTCAACTTTGGTGAATCTGACAATTACGTGTCTTGGAGTTGCTCTTCTCAAGGAGTATCTTTGCAAAAATCACAAGCATTCTTATACACCAATAATAGACAGAGAGCCAAATCATGAGTGAAATCCCATTCATAATTGCTTCAAAGAGAATAAAATACTTAGGAATCCAACTTACAAGGGACGTGAAGGACCTCTTCAAGGAGAACTACAAACCACTGCTCAATGAAATAAAAGAGGATACAAACAAATGGAAGAACATTCCATGCTCATGGGTAGGAAGAATCAATATCGTGAAAATGGCCAACTGCCCAAGGTAATTTATAGATTCAATGCCATCCCCATCAAGCTACAAATGATTTTATTCACAGAATTGGAAAAAACTACTTTAAAGTTCATATGGAACCAAAAATAGAGCCCACACTGCCAAGTCAATTCTAAGCCAAAAGAACAAAGCTGGAGGCATCACACTACCTGACTTCAAACTAGACTACAAGGCTACAGTAACCAAAACAGCATGGTACTGGTACCAAAACAGAGATATAGACCAATGGAATGGAACAGAGCCCTCAGAAATAATGCCGCATATCTACAACTATCTGATCTATGACAAACCTGGCAAAAACAAGAAATGTGGAAAGGATTCCCTGTTTAATAAATGGTGCTGGGAAAACTGGCTAGCCATATGTAGAAAGCTGAAACTGGATCCCTTCCTTACACCTTATACAAAAATTAATTCAACATGGATTAAAGACTTAAATGCTAGACCTAAAACCATAAAAACCCTAGAAGAAAACCTAGGCAATACCATTCAGGTTATAGGCATGGACAAAGACTTCATGTCTAAAACACCAAAAGCAATGGCAGCAAAAGCCAAAATTGACAAATGGGGTCTAATTAAACTAAAGAGCTTCTGCACAGCAAAAGAAACTACCATCAGAGTGAACAGGCAACCTACAGAATGGGAGAAAATATTTGCAATCTACTCATCTGACAAAGGGCTAATATCCAGAATCTACAATGAACTCCAACAAATTTACAAGAAAAAAACAGACAACCCCATGAAAAAGTGGGTGAAGGATATGAACAGACACTTCTCAAAAGAAGACATTTATGCAGACAAAAGACACATGAAAAAATGCTCATCATCACTGGCCATCAGAGAAATGCAAATCAAAACCACAATGAGATACCATCTCACACCAGTTAGAATGGCGATCATTAAAAAGTCAGGAAACAACAGGTGCTGGAGAGGATGTGGAGAAATAGGAACACTTTTACACTGTTGGTGGGACTGTAAACTAGTTCAACCATTGTGGAAATCAGTGTGGCGATTCCTCAGGGATCTAGAACTAGAAATACCATTTGACCCAGCCATCCCATTACTGGGTATATACCCAAAGGATTATAAATCATGCTGCTATAAAGACACATGCACACGTATGTTTATTGAGGCACTATTCACAACAGTGAAGACTTGGAACCAACCCAAATGTCCAACAATGATAGACTGGATTAAGAAAATGTGGCACATATACACCATGGAATACTATGCAGCCATAAAAAATGATGAGTTCATGTCCTTTGTAGGGACATGGATGAAGGTGGAAACCATCATTCTCAGCAAACTATCGCAAGGACAAAAAACCAAACACCGCATGTTCTCACTCATAGGTGGGAATTGAACAATGAGAACACATGGACACAGGAAGGGGAACATCACACACCGGGGCCTATTGTGGGGTGGGAGGATGGGGGAGGGATAGCATTAGAAGATATACCTAATGTTAAATGACGAATTAATGGGTGCAGCACACCAACATGGCACATGTATACATATGTAACTAACCTGCACATTGTGCACATGTACACTAAAACTTACAGTATAATAATAATAAAAAAAATTGAAAATTTGAAAATTTTTTGTAATTATTGCAACTATACTTTTACTTTATGCCAAAGTCCTTAAAACAGTCTGCTGCATGAAGTAGCTCCTGTCTACCTTTCTAGTCTCATCTATGCCATTCTTTTCTTCATTCCCTATCCTAGCTACAATGGCCTTCCTTCATTTCCTCAAATCCACAATTTTACCTTCCTCACATCCTTTACAAATGCCATTCACTTTGGAATCCTCTTTCTAGTTTCCGAGTTGGTGTCTAGTCATGTTCCAGTTACCCTAAATGTCATCAGCTCAAAAGAACTTTCTTGACCCTCCAAATTTATATTGTTTCTTATTATGAAAATCTTAGTTATATATAATTTTACTTTAATAATTATTAAAGTCTGTAATTTTATATTTCTATATGATTACTTGGGTAATTTCTAGCTTCCCTTGTAAACCACAAGCCCCTTCAGCACACAGAGCATGCTTGCCAGATATTTAAGTACTTTCTAAATAGTTAAGATGTTGAAAGCATAGTGATTAAGTTAGCACAGTGATGATTTGGAGAAATAGGTTTACAATGGGAAGGAATAAATATCCCAGAAACAGGCACCATCATTCATATAAATTTAAATGCTAATAAATTTAGCACAATAAAACAACATATGATTCAACTCTGGATAGAGAAAATTTCTCCACTCAACTCCAGCATCTGTCATTTAGTTTCTGTCTTGTTCCATAAAACAAGCTAGATATATGCTTTCTACATGAACAAATGAATGAATGTCCAAATAAACGAATAAATTTCTTAATTTAATTCTATGATTTTTCGTTTCTGCTTCTTGGGTGTAAAACTCCCTTTGCTTCTTCCCAAAGGCATATTGCTAGAAGGAAAAACATAAATTTTATTTGCAACCCTATTTATAAATAAAGAATCCAAATTCTCTAAAAACCATATACTTTTTTTTTCATAAATAGCCCACTAGACTCCTTAGATTCTGCAACACTAATAATTAAGTAACACATTGATTATGAAGAATTTCACACAAAAATTTGGGAAATATGTTTGATGTGGGCTGTTCTTGGTATATAGAACTATGATTTAGGAGTCACCTATTATCACTTTCTAAGGGGCCAAACATATGGTTTGTAATCCTCATAACTCTATATAATGATGACGACCCATCACCATCCAAGGAAGTTGATCCCTTGATTCCCACAGGAGAAGTTCAGGAATCAGAGAAGGGAATTCCTTGCTTTAGGGTGTGTCTTAGAGGCTAGAGAAGGACATTGGCCCCAGATGGCTAGATTTTTTTTCTATTTCTCTGTGTAATCCATTCTTCCGTTTCCCTCTAACATCAATTCACAGCTGACACTTTCCTACAGAGAACCTCTTAGGTAAAATGGCTATATGTTCAGTCTACCAAAATCTAAAAACTGATTCTAATATTACTATTTATTCAACAAGCACTGAATCCTTGCCACAACAAAGCATGCAAAAGCCAACAGTAGACAGGCATATCAGTGGTACACAACTATAGGTAACCAGTTGAACTTTATCATGCATGTATTAGAAATCCCCCAAATCATTTGTGGTATGGGTTTGAAAATGGTGTGAGTATTTTTAAATGCTTTAAAAATTTCTCTAAACAGGAGAATTTTATTTTATTTTTTAAATTATGCAAAGCCTTCCAAAGCCAAAGGTACATCATCTGGGTGATCTGCTGATTGTATTTTGCTTCTAACAGGCTCCTTTCATGAGGAGTTAGAATGGAGAGATTCCGCCACAGAGATGCTCTGCAGAGTTTGAAACATAAAGTTAAGCCATGAGGACAATGAAATCCCATGCCGTCTCATGGCTCTGTGGGCCGCATATCCTGAATCAGTGTACAACCCATGGTTACAATTTCCATTTCATCATTACATCGCCGCCTCAACAGACACAACAGCATAGAGTATGCACTTGTTCATTATGTCAAGAAAATAGCCAATTAGATATCAGACACAAATTCAATAAGCTGCTGCGTGAGTGTTGAGAACAGATGAGGTCTTAAACAAGTTTGATAAATTAATGCTTAACTCCATTCTTGTGGAAGAATATGTCCTAATTAAACATTTCTATAGCTTTATTGGCCATGACATGATATACAATCAGAAGTGTCAATACATTCAGTGCGTATACATTCTACAGCTCAATATTCGACATGACATATATCTTATTATTGCCCGTTTATATTTTCATTAACAATATGGCCATGATTTGTAGTCCAGAAAAAATGCCTTTTGATTTCCCAAGTGTTTAGATTTGTATGTATTTATACATCCAGAAATGTGTTGGAACCTTACAGAAAGATATAATAACTATACTTTCTTTTTTGCATAAGAGACATTTGCTTCCAAACAAATAGAAACAGAATAATTTTCTCTATTTCCCCTACAGTCCCACTGTTTTTTATATTAATACTTGCTTTAACCATAAGAACATTCTCCCACAGCTTTTATTCCTAATATCTTTTGTGCTAATTTAGAAATAACATCTGAAATGGTCAGAAAGAGAGGTCTGGGGCTGTTGTCTGTAACTAAAAGAACTCCTTATCATGACACTCATTTAATTTCTTCTAAGCCTCTAAAATAAATTGTGTGGTTAATAATGATGTAATGTCATAAGGCATAGTACAGTATCTTTAGCATGTTGTTGCTTGATGAGTATTTGTGTATGAAATACTATCACCTGCTGCTTTAGACTTTAACTGGGTTTCAATTTTCACAGATTCCATTTTATATTTTTAAATGAGATAAAGGTGTACTTTCTTTGACTTTTCTTTCTAAAAATATATGCTCTGAAATCAGAATATGTGGGCATAAAAAGAAATAGACCAACGACAAGCCACATTACGCCGTTCTACAGCTGCGTGGTGGACGTTATGTTCCCTTTTCTCCTCCTCTCTTTCTTCCACCAGGAAATATACTTTATAAGATCTCAGGTGAACTCACTCCCGCTGCCTGACCCTCTAACTCATTACGGGAAAATGAATTCAGATTGCTTGAAAAGAAGCTGCCTCTTTTATCTTCCCACTGACTGACAAGCAACTACAAAGTTCTCCGACGGGATTCCAAGTTACAAGCTGTACTGCATCACTGGAACAATTTCCCCACTGGCGGGTTTTCCCAGAGGGCAGCGTGTCAGATATACTGCATGGGTTGCAAGCACAGCTCTGAAACCGCACATTTCCCTCCACACTAAAAAACAGATATCAGGGACTATAAAACAAAGCTGTCCCTTTCCTAACAGCATTAGCCTTCCTACAGACTCTTTGGAAGTCTAAGAGGTTCCCACATATAATTATTTTCCTTACCTTCTCAAGAAAATAAATGCTTCTGTATCTTTTTTTCCCTCTTGTAATTTTTATAAAACAGTTTATTCTGGGAAGAAAAGCATCCAGAGAACCAGAGTGTGTGAAAAGGACACTGGATTTCTCTGGGTAACCTTGAAAAATCGACTGCATTTCTTTGGTTTTTCAAGATTTTTTAGAGATTTAGAGCATTTGAATATACTGACATTCTAAAGCACTCTTTCTGGTAACTGGCAATTCTGGGAGAAGGTAAGCCTATTCTGGGTGCTAGGATTTTTCGGAACTGTAGTTAAAAATATGCATTCATCTAGTTTAAATCAACAATGAAATACTTTCTGCATTTGTGCAGTTTCCGTTCCCCTTTAATTTCTTTTGTTTTTAGATGGGGATTTATCCCAAAGAGCAAACACTTGATACCAATATTGAAATGAGATATGGACTCCAATTATAACAGAAGAAAAAGTTTAGGCTCAGAGAATGGGGGATGGGGAGACATCACATTTATACTCTATCTTTTCTACCTGGAAATATCCTAATCGGTCTTTAACATGCCCCACTCCTTCCAGATGTTACCACTGCAGTAAAAGCCTTATGCCCCTCCTGTTCCCCATAATGTAACCTCAAAAAAACCATATCTCCCATTCCTCAGTCCTCCCCTAACACTACCATTATGTCTCAGGTATAAAGAGGCTCCCTTATTTCTCTGACCACTCCTATTTAGTTTTCTTTTCTGTTTTGCAGATCCTTGGTGTTTTTGTTTGATTACCCCTAGCAACTGTTGGAAAAACATATGCAGGCAAAACGTAAGAAGAAAGTTAAATTTAACATCCCACAAGTCACCAAAAGACTTTTCCTGAATAATCATTGGAAATATGTGAAGATGCCCTTCTTTCTGTAAGCTTCCACCTTAGGACTTCTGACTCACCACCTGGATCTCCTTGGAGCCAGAAGCACCGTGCTTACTCCAAATTACTCTGCTCTTGAATCATCTGCTCTTGTGAGCTATTTTTTTCTAATGTTTTGCAAAAATAATATGTATATATTATAGAATTGTTTTTAAATTGAGTACATATAAAAGGAAAAATGGGAAGATAAACCATTCATAATACAACCACCAAGAGATAACAGATGTATTTTCCAAATTTTCATTTGCCTTTTTAAAAACATTCTTAAATACTAATTGGGTTTCTTTTTTTCAGGACCATCAGGTCTTATAAGCAAATAAAAAGCATCTGATTATGCTCATTTCATGAGCATTTAACAATTTAAAAATTGTTCTATCTTCCATTTCCTTTCTTTCCTGGTCCTTACCTTCCACCCTTACTTTTGAGGACTTATTTTGGGTTAGACATATTTACTCTGGGAAAAGTCACCTAAAACCTATTTGTTGTACCTTTCCACATTCAGAAAGAATTATCTGAGATCCATGAAATGATTCAGTTTCAACATTAAAAACTGATCAATCTGCCTTGCTTTTCTTTTTTTTTCTAAAATGCCATTTCCCTTTGCTAATGCTTAAGGATCATTTTCATTTATCCTCTTTTTTCCCCCACAGTAACTCATATCTCTCTTTTTCAAATAAATATCTTTATTCTGTGGCACAGCACAAAATAGGGGATTAGGAGAAAGAGACATTTGAAGATGAAAACTAAGCTGCAATCCAGTTTTTCAGAGCAGGTGAGAGTTAACAGTGCACAAAGGACTCAGCAATTAGCACACCCTGGTGCTTTGCCTTAGAAACTCTGACACAAAACAATCTGTCAGGATATCAAGCAATGAAGATCACTTCCCAATTCATTCAAAAGGAAGGATAATGAAGAATTAAACAATTTGCAGAGGACTCCACAATAACCACTTAAGAAAAAAGCAGGATATGTGTACTAAGACATGGCATTGTCTACTAAGTACAGGATCAGTGTGAAGAATCCAAGGGAAGTCTAGTAGTAAAGAAGCTGCCATTTGTAAAAATTATTCTATAGGATCTCAGAATATTTTCTTTATCTTTTCATAGTTTTTATTTTTCTTCTTGACAATTAGATTGTTTTATATTTGTAGCTGAGAATACTTTTGAAGCTCTGTAATATAATGACGTAACCCTAAATTATCATGGCACAATACTTTCATCTACCAGTTAAATAAATGGAATAGAATTTATAATTTTATAAATAGTTGCTACTACTATGCTATAAAATTTTAATTTTTATTGCCAAACTTATACATTTGTTTGATTTTTTAAAAATTATATATTCAATGTGTTTCATAAGGAATGATTATAAACCTGTTATCTATAATTGAAATTGATAGTTAATTCATATGTGTGAAAAAATACTGAAGATGTTGTAAAGTGATCACTGGGAGTTGACTGTTCACCCGTGCAAGGTGAATGGTGCACCCTGGAGAGTCACTGAGCAAGGCACTTATTCCAGGTGAGTAAATGGCACTTGCACACCCTAGAAAAACTAATTTGTTGATCATATGTTCCTCATAATTGAATAGATGTTTCAAATCAGGTAGAATCCCGCAGAAAAGTGCTAATCCTTACTTTTATGGTGGACGTTAGCAAATGGCAAAAATACATTCTAATATAACCAAGTGTAGGTTGGTTGATCTGTTCATTTTTGCCATTCACATGCGTTTGTGCTCTCTCCGTCATTCTCTTTAGTTTTTCCATATTCAGTTTATTCTCATCCATAATTAAAGAGAAAGACCCAGTGTTACCAAAATCTTCCCTTAATTATTTCTGTTCCACTTGTCACACACCATCTAGTTTCTTTCCTGCTTCATGCACTTGAGAATAACTTGGCTAAGTTTGTCTGCCTTAGCTTTTTTGTTTGTGAAGTCAGTCAGGACAGAGATTCTTCAGGTCCAAACTTTGTTGCCATTTTACACACCACAAACTAGTTGAGAGTCTAATTAATTAGATTATCATTTTCCCCTGGTAAGATGCCTGTATTTTAGAGAAAATGACAATAATCTTAGCAGCAAAAAGACTTCAAATGTTTGTAAAAGTTAGATGAACGATCATCTAATAGACAGATATAAACATTTGAAATCATGGCTTTCAGAAGACAGGTATCTGAGAACGACGTCTACATATAATTATTAAAAGTAGTTTTTTTCAGTTATTTAATTTTAATGTTAATATGTAAAATGTACATATTATCCTAATTACTTAAATCATATATAATTATAAAATATTAATGAATACACAACAGAAATGTGCAAGATCTATATGAAGAAAACTTTGAGCTCTTGCGAGAGACACAAAAGACACAAAATAGAAAGTACAATGATGTCATTGATCAGAAAAACCCAACACTATAAAGATATTAATTCTACCTAAGTCACCTGTAAATTCTGTTCCATCCTTATAAAAACAGCATCAGGACTTCTCGGGTAAAATTAGAAATATATAAATATTGTTTTAAAAAAATAGGAAATAATAAGTAGGAAATTATATAAAATAAAAATAATGAAGAGGACTAGATCTACAAGGCAATAAAATATATTCTACAGTTTTAATCATTAAGATACCTTGATAATGTAAATAAAGGTACAGATATGTCCACATGTATTTATTAATAAAGATGGAAATTTAGGAGCTCTTGCAGATGACAACTCAAGCCAGTGGGGAACAATAAGGATTATTCAGTATATGGTTTTGAGAGAAAGGAAAATTTTCTGGGGAAAAAAATAAGGTTTGATCCATACATGACATATTATATCAGTATAAATTTCAGATGAACTGAATATAAATATTTTATAAAAGAAAGCATTAGAGTGCTAGGAAAAAGCAATAATGAAGGGAAAAATTTCTACTAATATAACAGATTTTCCTGATACATAAAGAGCTTCTTAAATTCCATAAAAATGTGGGCAAAAGATACAAATGAAGCATTCACAAAAAAAAGAAACACAGTTTTTAAACTTATGAAAATATGTTCATAAGTTCCAAATAATTCCTAGTAAATACTCAAGATACTGTGAGATAGCTACTGTTTTTAACATATCATATAGCTACTGTTTTTAACATACCAAATTGGCAAAGATAAGTCTGACAACACTCTGATGACAAGACTGTGGGGAGACAGGCACCCTCATACTTTTTCTGAGAATATAAATTTTATGGTCTCTATGGAATGAAATTTCACAATATCTTACAAAGTTACAAATTCATTTTTCCTTGACCTGGCAATTCATTTCAAGGAATTTATCATACTAATTTACTTGCAAAGTGTGAAAGGACATTCCCATATGTTTATTCATTGAGGCATATTT